>NC_143038.1:60378125-60684843 GCF_057628025.1 Oncorhynchus mykiss | reverse complement strand
AGCAAACTGCTCGCCCCCACATGACGCCATACTCATGGTCTGCGGTTGTGAGGCCGGTTGGAAGTACTGCCAAATTCTCTAAAAATCACGTTGGAGGTGGCTTATGGTAGAGAAATTGACATTAAATGATCTGGCAACAGCTCTAGTGGATGTTCTGCAGTCAGCATGCCAATTGCATGCTCCCTCAAAACTTGAGACATCTGTGGCATTGTGTTGTCTGACCAAACTGCACATTTTAGATTGGCCTTTTATTGTCCCCAATTGTCATGCTGTTTAATCAGCTTCTTGATATGCCACACCTGTCAGGTGGTTGGATTATCATAGCAAATGAGAAATGTCTACTAACAGGGATGTAAACGAATTTGTGCTCAGAATTTGAGAGAAATAAGCTTTTTGTGCGTATGGAAACTTTCCAGAATCTTTTATTTCAGCTCATGAAACATAGGACCAACACTTTACATGTTGCATTTATGTTTTTGTTCAGTGAAACTAATGTAATTCCTTACACCTGTAACTATCTTACAGAAAGGAAGAAGGCAGGAAACACCTGGAATGTACCCACTGGGCACACACTGGTTGAATCAATGTTGCTTCCACGTGGATTAGACTATGAATCGAAGTCTGTGCCCAGTGGATTGTCCAGAAAATCGCCCATAACAGAGTTAGCTGGAGTTGCACTGTTGAGTCCATTTCCTCCACTAGGAGCTGAAAGGAATACGTCAAGGCATTCAAGTAGGCCTAAATGTAGAACATAATTATTGTCTTAATAGCATTGAGCTTTATTAATTGAAGAGCTGTTTTTAGGATGCCAAAAAGACTCAATGCCAAATGGCTTTTTAATGTTTTGCGTTCATTGCCAGGATAGTGACCTGTCACTTCTGTTTAAACTTCACACTAATCACAGATTCAGGAAGTGAAACACAGCACTGATCCAGTGTTAATCAATCAATCAATCACTTAACTTGACAACCCCTCAAAATATAACCAAGCAAGCTGTCTTACATGAATCATTATCCACCATAAGTGACTGCAACAAATTCTATAATATAATGAGATTAGATAATCTCATCATAGGCATCCACAGACATGGAGGCCCTTAGTTCATAAGTAGTTGCTGTTTGTGCATTGACTCTATACTGAACAAAACTATAAACGCAACATTTAAAATGTTTCCTGAGCTGATATAAAATGTTCCATCCTCACAAAAAGCTTATTTCTCTCAAATTTTGTGCCCAAATTTGTTTACATCCATGTTTATGAGCATTTCTCCTTTGCCATGATAATCAGGTGTGGCATATCAAGAAGCTGATTAGCAGCATGATCATTACACAGGTGCAAATTGTGCTGCGGACGATAAAAGGCCAATCTAAAATGTGCAGTTTGGTCACACAACATAATACCAGAGATGTCTCAAGTGTCAAGAGCATGCAATTGGCATGCTGACTTCAGGAATGTCCAAGAGCTGTTGCCAGATAATTGAATGTTCATTTCTCTACCACAAGCTGACCCAAACGTCGTTTTAGAGAATTTGGCCTCACAACCGCAGAACATATGTAACCACACCAGCGCAAATCAAATCAAATCTTATTTGTCACATGTGCCAAATACAACAAGTGTAGACCTTACCATGAAATGCTTACTTACAAGCCCTTAACCAACAATGCTGTTCAAGATTTATTTACTAAATAAACAAAATTGTTTTTTTTAAATAAAATAAAACATTTCAAAAAGCAACACAAGACAATTACAGAACAATAACGAGGTTATATACAGGGGGTACTGGTACCTAGTCAATGTGCAGGGGGTAGAGGTTAGTCGAGGTAATTTGTAAAGTAACTATGCATAGATAATAAACAGTGAGAAGCAGCAGTGCAAAAACAAAGGGGGGGGGGGTGAATGTAAATAGACTGGGTGGCCATTTGATTAATAGTTCAGCATGTTTATGGCTTGGGGGTAGAAGCTGTTAAGGAACCATTTGGTCCTAGACTGAAGTACTGCTTGACATGCGGTAGTAGAGAGAACAGTCTATGACTTGGGTGACTTGGACCTGCCTCTGACACCGCCTAGTATGAGGTTCTGGATGTCAGGAAGCTTGTCCCCAGTGATATATTGGGCCATACGCACTACCCTCTGTAGCTCCTTACGGTCAGATGCAGAGCAGTTGCCATAACAGGCTGTGATGCAACCGGTCAGGATGCTCTCGATGGTGCAGCTGTAGAACATTTTGAGAATCTAGGGACCCATGCCAAATCTTTTCAGTCTCCTGAGGGGGAAAAGGTGTTGTCGTGCCCTCTTCACAACTGTCTTGGTGTGTTTGGACCATGATAGTTTGTTGGTGATGTGGAACTTGAAACTCTGGACCCGCTCCACTTCAGCCACGTCAATGTTAATGGGGGCCTGTTTGGTCCTCCTTTTCCTATAGTCCATGATCATCACCTTTGTCTTGCTCGCATTGAGGGAGAGGTTGTTGTCCTGGCACCACACTGCCAGGTCTCTGATCTCCTCCCTATAGGCTGTCTCATCTTTGTCGGTGATCAGTCCTACCACTGTTGTGTTTTCAGAAACTTAATGATGGTGTTGGAGTTGTGCTTGGCCACGCTGTCGTGGGTGAATGGGGAGTACAGGAGGGGACTAAGCACACACCCTATGAGGAGCCCCAGTGTTGAGGATGAGCGTAGCAGATGTGTTGTTGCCTACTCTTACCACCTGGGGGCAGCCAGTCAGGAAGTCCAGGAGCCAGTTGCAGAGAGAGCAGTTTGCTGATGTCAACGTTGTAAACAGAGTGCCCCATGGTAACGGTGGCATTATGCTATGGGCAGGCATAAGCTAAGGACAACGAACACAATTGCATTTTATCGATGGCAATTTTAATGCACAGAAATACCCGGACGAGATCCTGAGGCCCATTTTTTTAAGGTACCTGTGACCAACAGATGCATATCTGTATTCCCAGTCATGGAAATCCATTTATCCATGAATCCAAGTTATTTCATTTGACTGATTACCTTATATGAACTGTAACTCAGTAAAATCTTAGAAATTGTTGCATGTTGCATTTATATTTTTGTTCATTATAATTTTGCATAGTGGTCCTTTACATAAATCAGTTATCACTGTGGCCCTTGCTCAATGGTTGGGTCAGGAAGGTAAATATTGTGTCAGACGGTATCATATTGAGCTGGTTACTGTCAGTCACTGGAGGGTTATTGAATGATTTATTTTTCTTAGGGTATTGGATAATGCAGTGAAAACTGAAGGAAAACATATTTTAAACAAAGTTAATTCATGTTCTGTGTGCACGTTTCCCAGAATTACCTGTTCAGAGGTTGCCCATAAATAATGAAATATGACTTTAATTTTGCATTTTTTCTTGAATGTATGCGCTCATTAAATATCATGTTGTGGTCTATTCCAAATTGCCTGAAGCCACTAAATGAAGTTGTAGGTAGTGCAAAGTGTTGTTTTAACTAATAGCCAACAAGCCTCAAAGTTATTAAAGTATGAAAAACAAATATAATTAAATCAGGGACTGAGGTAAAGCAGTGAGATGCAATACTCCACCTCTGGGGTATAATAACATTCACAGCAGGATCCAAGTCAATTATATATAAAAAAATGATAATCCGGTCTGAGATCAGATAAGCATCAGCAGCCAGCTAGTTTCATCTCCTCTCATGAAGAGAAGATCAATGTCAATGAGGGGGTGATTGTGGTAAACAACTTTCTCACATGTCGGTGTATTCCAGTCTGGTTCTGCTTGTAGTTGAATGTACAGATACAGTGCCTTGCGAAAGTATTCGGCCCCTTTGAACTTTGTGACCTTTTGCAACATTTCAGGCTTCATTCATAAAGATATAAAACTCATGAAGTGGAACGACATTTATTGGATATTTCCAACTTTTTTAACAAATCAAAAACTGAAAAATTGGGCGTGTAAAATTATTCAGCCCCCTTAAGTTAATACTTTGTAGCGCCACCTTTTGCTGTGATTACAGCTGTAAGTCGCTTGGGGTATGTCTCTATCAGTTTTGCACATCGAGACACTGAAATTTTTTCCCATTCCTCCTTGCAAAACAGCTCGAGCTCAGTGAGGTTGGATGGAGAGCATTTGTGAACAGCAGTTTTCAGTTCTTTCCACAGATTCTCGATTGGATTCAGGTCTGGACTTTGACTTGGCCATTCTAACACCTGGATATGTTTATTTTTGAACCATTCCATTGTAGATTTTGCTTTATGTTTTGGATCATTGCAGACTACATCAGGTTTTCTTCCAGAATGGTCCTGTATTTGGCTCCATCCATCTTCCCATCAATTTTAACCATCTTCCCTGTCCCTGCTGAAGAAAAGCAGGCCCAAACCATGATGCTGCCACCACCATGTTTGACAGTGGGGATGGTGTGTTCAGCTGTGTTGCTTTTACGCCAAACATAACGTTTTGCATTGTTGCCAAAAAGTTCAATTTTGGTTTCATCTGACCAGAGCACCTTCTTCCACATGTTTGGTGTGTCTCCCAGGTGGCTTGTGGCAAACTTTAAACAACACTTTTTATGGATATCTTTAAGAAATGGCTTTCTTCTTGCCACTCTTCCATAAAGGCCATATTTGTGCAATATACGACTGATTGTTGTCCTATGGACAGAGTCTCCCACCTCAGCTGTAGATCTCTGCAGTTCATCCAGAGTGATCATGGGCCTCTTGGCTGCATCTCTGATCAGTCTTCTCCTTGTATGAGCTGAAAGTTTAGAGGGACGGCCAGGTCTTGGTAGATTTGCAGTGGTCTGATACTCCTTCCATTTCATATTATCGCTTGCACAGTGCTCCTTGGGATGTTTAAAGCTTGGGAAATATTTTTGTATCCAAATCCAGCTTTAAACTTCTTCACAACAGTATCTCGGACCTGCCTGGTGTGTTCCTTGTTCTTCATGATGCTCTCTGCGCTTTTAACGGACCTCTGAGACTATCACAGTGCAGGTGCATTTATACGGAGACTTGATTACACACAGGTGGATTGTATTTATCATCATTAGTCATTTAGGTCAACATTGGATCATTCAGAGATCCCCACTGAACTTCTGGAGCGAGTTTGCTGCACTGAAAGTAAAGGGGCTGAATAATTTTGCACGCCCAATTTTTCAGTTTTTGATTTGTTAAAAAAGTTTGAAATATCCAATAAATGTCGTTCCACTTCATGATTGTGTCCCACTTGTTGTTGATTCTTCACAAACAAATACAGTTTTATATCTTTATGTTTGAAGCCTGAAATGTGGCAAAAGGTCGCAAAGTTCAAGGGGGCTGAATACTTTCGCAAGGCACTGTAACTGCCAAAATAAAGGAAACATTTGAGTATGTACTGTTCTGACATTTTCCTGGCATGGTTTAGGACCACTCAACACCTTAGAAGGCAAGGTAAACACCAACAAATACACAGCCATTCTGAGTGAACACCTTCAACTTGGGGTGAATAATTTCTGTCCTGATGGGAGTGGTCACTTACAGAATGACAATGCCACCATCCACAGTGGTCCGAGAATCGTTGGATGAGCATGAAAACAATGTAAACCATATGCCATGGCTGTCTCAGTCACCAGATCTCAACCCAATTGAACACTTTTGGGAGATTCTGGAGCAGCGCCTGAGACAGCGTTTTCCACCACAATCAACAAAACAACATGGATGAATGAGGTCACATCACTCCAATAGAGTTACAGACACTTGTAGAATGTATGCCAAGGCGCATTGAAGCTGTTCTGGCAACTCGTGGTGGCCCTATTATTAAGACACTTTATGTTTGTGTTTCCATTATTTTGGCAGTTACCTGTACCTTGCCAGGGCAGAGCTGATCTCTGCATAATGCTACAGTTTAACTTACAGTTATGAATATAACTACTGTTCCCTGAAAGAGGGAACGAGGTATAACATATTATGGGGGAGTCAACGAACAATCCTATTCACCTGAAGCAACCTGAAATCACACCCAACTGGATGCTGAACCGACCTGGTGAAGACCCGCCTTCCTGGCTATAATACTGGGGCTCGCATCCATTTACTCAAATCAGTACCCCTCTTCAGTGAGCCCAAGGCCCCAGATGGCATGGGGCCAAATATGTTGTACCTAGTTCCCTCCTTCAGGGAACAGTAGTTATATTCATAACTGTACGTTCCCTTTCAGTTGGTCACTCGGTATAACATGCTATGGAGACATACAATCACACCCCAAACCGGCTCAGATGGTACCAAACTAGGAGGCCCACCGCAGCCCAAGCACACACAGCTTCCACCGGCTCCAAAAGGGGTTACAGAAGCCACCCTTTCTCCTAATACTTACACTAGAAGCCTGAACTGTCAGAGCCCCATATGGGGAACCAGAACTTGATGCCACTTGACTATGTGCACTGACCCCACGGTTCCAATAACAATATTTACCTTGCGAGCATGAAATATCAGAACTCATACAAGGAACCGCAAGTCCAAAACAACAGAACACCTGTCGTGACTTTGTAAAGCACCCACGTGCGCTGCATGGTATTGAGCAGTCAAACTCACAGGAAACCTGCAATAATCTGGAAACAGAATAATAGAGTGCTGCCATGGCAGACCAAGGTTTAAACCCACAGGGAACGGTGGTAGCCCTGATAAGTATGGCTTTCACTTCAGTAGTGATACATTCTTGAACTTCTTTGATGAAAAGATCATGATCATTAGAAAGCAAATTACGGACTCCTCTTTAAATCTGCGTATTTCTCCAAAGCACAGTTGTCCTGAGTCTGCACAACACTGCCAGGACATAGGTTCAAGGGAGACACTCAAGTTTTTTAATACTATATCTCTTGACACATTGATGAATATAATCAAGGCCTCTAAACCTTCAAGCTGCATACTGGACCCTATTCCAACTAAACTACTGAAAGAGCTACTTCCTGTGCTTGGCCCTTCTATGTTGAACATAATAAACGGCTCTCTATCCAACGGCTGTGAACCAAACTCACTAAAAGTTGCAGCCTCTCTTGACAAAGTCAAACCTTGACTCAGAAAATATAAAAAACGATTGGCCTATATCAAAATTATCATTCCTCTCAAATTTTTTTGAAAAAGCACAGCAACTTACTGCCTTCCTGAAGACAAACAATGTATACAAATCGCTACAGTCTGGCTTTATACCCTATCATAGCACTGAGACTGCACTTGTGAAGGTGATAAATTACAGTTTAATGGGGTCAGATCGAGGCTCTGCATCTGTCCTCATGCTCCTAGACCTTAGTGCTGCTTTTGAAACCATCGATCACCACATTCTTTTGGAGAGATTGGAAACCCAAATTGGTCAACACGAACAAGATCTGGCCTGATTTAGATATTATATGTTGGAAAGATATCAGTCCGTCTCTGTAGATGGTCAACTACAAATCAAATGTAAATGTTGGTGTTCCTCAAAGCTCCGTTTTAGGACCACTATTGTTTTCACTATATTTTTTTCCTCTTGGTGATGTCATTCGGAAACATAATGTTAACTTTCACTTCTTCCCAGGCTACACACAGCTGTACTTTTTGTATTTTGATGAAACATGGTGACGCCCCAAAATTTCCCTCCCTGCAAGCCTGTATTTCAGACATAAGGAAGTGGATGATGTCAAATGTTAAACTTTTAAACTTGAACAAAACAGACGCTAGTTCTAGGTCCCAAGAAACAAAAGAGATCTTCTGTTGAATCTGACAATTAACCAAATAAAACTGTGATGACCTCGGCGTCACTCTGGACCCTGATCTCTCTTTTGACGAACATATCAAGACTGTTTCATCTAGGTTAGACTACTGCAGTGCTTGACTGTCAATGGTGTATTTGAGGCGAAGTCAGGTGCAGCAGAGCAGAGCATAATGAACAGGCGCACTTTTATTAAAGTTCCAAAAACGAGAGCACTACATAAATCAAATGCGCTCAAGAAACGGAACATAAAAGTAAAGCGCGTAAACTAACACCACATAACATGAAACAATTACACACAAAACATGATGGGAAACAGAGGGTTAAATACAAGTAGATTGATTGGGGAAATGAAAACCAGGTGCGTATGGAAACAAGACAAGACAAATGGATATATGAAAAATGGGTGATGGCTAGAAAGCCGGTGGGGTCGATCGCCGAACGCCGCCCGAACAAGGAGAGGAGCCGACTTTGGCTGAAGTCGACAGTACCCCCCCTTGACGCGCGGCTCCACAACCCGGAGGATGAGGCGCAGGGCGATCCGGCCGGCGACGGTGAAACTCCCGCAGCGTTCAGGAACCACAACATCTGCAACCAGAACCCATCACCTTCCCTCCGGTTTGTACCCCTCCCACTCCACGAGATACTGAAGGCTCCCCACCCGATGCCTCAAATCCAGGAAGGAATGAATGATGTACACCCCCTCAATGTCCACCTCAGATTCCTGGAGCGGACCAGCCACCACGCTAATAAGATAATCAGAGAGAAACAGTAATCTATAACATACCTCGTTCACCCTCCTCAGGAATTTAAATGGCCCCACAAACTGCGGACCCAGCGTCCGGGAGGGCAGGCAGACGGGCAGGTTACGGGTCGAGAGCCAGCCCAGGTCCCCCGGTGAGAACACCGGGGTCTCACTGCGGTGATGGTCTCACTGCAGTGATGGTGTCCTGATAGTGGGAAGAGCTGTCAATCTCTACATGACTAACCGAGATGGCTTCAATGTAAACCTTCAATGTGGAAAAAGAAAGGCCCTGCTCAAAAAGGTCTTGCATGAACTTCAAAATGTCCACTAAAAGGCCCTGAAAAAGGAGACAGTCCTTTAACCCTCAAACGCACGGCACTTATATGTATGCAACCCTCCCGTAAAGGGTGCACAAGCTGACTGTACAATCGTAATCACGTTCGAGGTTAAACCCCTAGCCTTCAAATTCAACCTTTCAGGGGGCAAACCCACAGATCTGCAGTCGTTGGTGCCAAATTCTCCTGTGAGCCTGGGACAATAGATCACAATGACACGAAACGCCCCACGGGTCCAGGCCCGTGATCTATGGGAACCACCAAAATCAACAACAGACCCTCCTGGTGGACCCTCTCTACGGTGGCCTGAATCAGGTCCACCGGTGGAATGCATAGAGCAGGGTTCGAGGCCAATGATACGCCAAAGCAACCAATCCCAATTGAGCGCCCAGATTCCTTATTGAGAAGAACAGAAGACAATGCAAGTTTTCTCGCAATGCTTAAGATCTATGAAGGCCTTTTCGAACCGGTCCTATATCTGGGCCAACCCAGAGGGATGCAGTCTCCATTCTGTAGGGATAGGACTCCACCTGGAAAGTATATTGGCTCCCACGTTAAGAGATCCAGGAACATACGTTGCCCTGAGCGACACTGCTCCATACGAGCAAATCACATGCCAGGTTTAGGAGAGAGAGAGACGGCTATCGCCCAACGCTGAAACAGACGCATCAACAGAAGTACCAGAGGCACCACAGCTATCATGGAGGCCATCAGACTGCAAGAACAAGCAATAAGTGCCCCATCTGAAACTGTACTAGACAGAGCAGGAATGCGACACTCCTCTGTTCGGACAAAAACGCATGATTCAGAACCGAGTCCAAAACGAGACCCAGAAACTGAATGCGCTGAGCCAAACAACATGTCTGGGGATTCACTATGAACCCCAGAGACTGAATATGGGAAACCAGCATCGCAGAGTGGAGCTCCACCTGTGCTCTCGACTCCGCTACGACCAGCCAATCGGAGCACACTGCTAGTTTCCCAAACATTGTCTCCTAAAGGGGCCGAACACCAACCTGAGGACTGGAATAAGTCTTTTTTAATTATTTTTTAATAAGTATTTTTTTGGCTTCCGTCTGGCCACTCTATCATAAAGACCTGATTGGCGGAGTGCGGCAGAGATGGTTGTCTTGTCTATCCCATCTCCACAGAGGAACTCTAGAGTTCTGTCAGAGTGACCATCAGGTTCTTGGTCACCTCCCTGACCAAGGTCCTTCTCCCCTGATCGCTCAGTTTGGCCGGGCAGCCAGCTCTAGGAAGAGTCTTCGTGGTTCCAAACTTCTTCCTTTTTAGAATGATGGACGCCACAGTGTTCTTGGGGACCTTCAACACTGCAGACATTTTTTGGTACCCTTCCCCAGATCTGTGCCTCGACCCAATCCTGTCTCGGAGCTCTACGGACAATTCTTTCCACCTCATGGCTTGGTTTTTGCTCTGACAAGCACTGTCAGCTGTGGGACCTTATGTGGACAGGTGTGTGTCTTTCCAAATTATGTCCAATCAATTGAATTTATCACAGGTGGACTCCAATCAAGTTGTAGAAACATCTCAAGGATGATCAATGGAAACAGGATGCACCTGAGCTCAATTCCGAGTATCATAGCAAAGTGTCTGAATATTTTTCTAAATAAGGTATTATCTGCTTTTATTTTTAACACATTTGCTAAAATTTCTAAAATCCTGTTTTTGATGATTCATTATGGGGTATTGTGTGTAGATTGCTGAGGATTTAAAAAAAATCCATTTTAGAAAAAGGCTTTAATAATATGTGGAAAAGTCAGTGGGTCTGAATACTTTCTGAAGTACTCTATGCGCTCTCAGCACTCTCCTACCTGTATCTGGGCAGAGGAGGAGGCAATGAATACAACAAGTCTCCTCTCTAACCCAGTTTGCTATAATATATTTTCCCTCAAGACAGCTCTGCAAGTGTTATAATGTCAAAAAAGTGTGTTACTCACTAAATCGAGGTCTTGGGATGGTGAGGTTAAATCTCCAAAAATATGATTCTTATATAATTGGCTTTAAAGTTCCAAACCATCATTGATTTGAATGATGTCGGCACCTCCAATGAAAATCACTCATTACTGCCATGTACAGTATCCCGTACAGTATCCCAAAAGATCATTGATTTCATCACATACATCATATCAACCTATCAACCTATTGTTTCACACGCACTACACGGAATGCAATAATATTTCATGTAAAAGGTGGATTTGGCGCATGCGCACTTGGTCAAAAACAGTACATAGATTATTTCCAGACAATCTTTTGGGGTTGCTTGTAAATTTATTTTATACCTTTTTTGAAATGTATACTGGGCATGACAGCAGTAACTGACTATAGTTTCTCAGTGAAGCTACATATTTTGTGAGTAACAAATGCATTTTGATAATCTCTCTTTTTTTTTGTGTGTGAATTTTACCCCTTTTTCTCCCCAATTTCGTTATTTAATTATTTAATGATGCATTGTACTAGATACAGTACATACAACTAATACAACTTGAAACTTGATTATTACATTATCTATTAATTGGCATGTACATGACATCACGACTTCCGAAGTTGGTCCCTCTCCTTGTTCTGGCGGTGTTCTGTGGTTGACTTCACTGATCTTCTAGCCATCACTGATCCATTTTTCATTTTCCATTGGTTTTGTCTTGTCTTCCTTCACACCTGGTTCCAATCCCATCAATTACATGTTGTGTTTTTAACCCTCTGTTTCCCATCATGTTCTGGTCGGAGAGTGTTTGTTTGTATGTTCGTGTATATGTATTGGTGCGCGACAGGTTCTTGCACCCACTTTTATTTATGTGGTATTTTGGTTTTGGAGTTTTTGTTAAGTGTACTAAACAACTCCATTTATACCAAGTTTGATTCTCCTGAGCCTGAATTCCCTGCCACCTACACACACGTTGTTACACATGACCACAGTTATTGTCATAATTATCATTGTTGCAGTGAACCTGCAATGTATTTTAATCTTTAAAAATGAGCTATGAAATACTGTATTAATGAATGCAACACAGCTTTGGAGACACCCCCATCTAAAAAACAAATGGTTATGACCACTTAGAACTTTAGGAAATGAAGCTTCTCCTCTCAACTGTGCCGCACAGCTTGCAAAATGATTGCTGTCCTTAATGAGAAATTACCAACTTTACCCTCTTTATGTAAAAAATAAAAACTGTCATTATTATTCAAAGACAGACAACCTAGCTCAGAAGGTTACATAGTTATACAATTATCTCAAAAGGCTTCTCACTCACACTTGATTCAGGAGAGGATTGATTTTCTCTGCTTTAACCAAGAAGTTTGATATTGCAAGCCAGCCACTTATAGCCAGAAAGTTAGCAAACCAAATGCATAGCTGGAGCCCTGAGCTGGAGAAAATGTATTTGGCACATTTTAGATAGAATAGTTATCTTATATTTAGCCGGCAAACATTTTGTAGTGAATTTCAAGTGTAACTTGATCACCTCTCTTGTGCTGCTCAACAGTGATCATCACATCACAAAACTTCTGTTTGCTCCATGTGCTCTTTGTTAACAAACACACCATGTGACTGCCTCATGATTAAAAAAATCTGGGGGAGGGGGGACGGTATTGAAAATCATAACATTGAAAATATATACTGCCAATGCCTATTGTCCATAATTGTTGATTACACGATAATACAATTATTGTGCCAGGCATTCTTTTTCCCACAGTTTACTCACCTTCTTTTACCCCTGAAGGTCAAAGCAATTGAGCGCAGAATTGCCTTGATTGTAGTGCTCTGAAGCTGATCCTCTTAAGTGTGAGGGCTTTTGAAATTGGTATGGTAGGACTTTGGCTTACAGCTTATCCTGGAGTAACTGGTGTGAAAAATGTGTTCAGAATGTGTGAGAGCCTCTGCTCCTCCGGCGTTGTCTACAGCCCCTGGTGGGGAGCCCTGTGCAGGTGGCTGGCTAAACAGCCCAGCACACAGCAAATAACGTCCTCCTCACCTGATTGGATGACAGAGAACCACTCCTCTTGCGGTCTCCTCGCCAGCTGTGAGCAAGAAGGTAGAAGCCAGAAGCCAGGGTGAGGTGGAGGCTCTGTCCACTCAAGTCATTAAGTCATTATATAGGTCTTCTGAAAAGCCAAGGGCAGAGCTACGTCTCCTCACACAAGATATAGCAGTAAACATCTTAGTATAGGCTCCTTGCAAATAAAATTCTTCTGAACTGTGTAATACAATTGAGACATACTGTACACGACGTGTTGGTAAAAGTGAAAGTCTCATTCAATCGATGAGTTTAGTTTTTTTTCAGAAATGTAAAATGTGTTTGTTTGTTTCTCTATATACACTGCTCAAAAAAATAAAGGGAACAATTAAACAACACAATGTAACTCCAAGTCAGTCACACTTCTGTGAAATCAAACTGTCCACATAGGAAGCAACACTGATTGACAATAAATTTCACATGCTGTTGTGCAAATGGAATAGACAACAGGTGGAAATTATAGGCAATTAGCAAGACACCCCCAATAAAGAAGTGCTTCAGCAGGTGGTGACCACAGCCCACTTCTCAGTTCCTATGCTTCCTGGCTGATGTACGGTCACTTTTGAATGCTGGCGGTGCTTTCACTCTAGTGGTAGCATGAGACGGAGTCTACAACACAGGTAGTGCAGCACATCCAGGATGGGACATCAATGCGAGCTGTGGCAAGAAGGTTTGCTGTGTCTGTCAGCGTAGTGTCCAGAGCATGGAGGCACTACCAGGAGACAGGCCAGTACATCAGGAGATGTAGAGGAGGCTGTAGGAGGTCAACAACCCAGCAGCAGGACCGTTACCTCTGCCTTTGTGCAAGGAGGAGCAGGAGGAGCACTGCCAGAGCCCTGCAAAATGACCTCCAGCAGGCCACAAATGTGCATGTGTCTGCTCAAACGGTCAGAAACAGACTCCATGAGGGTGGTATGAGGGCCCGACGTCCACAGGTGGGGGTTGTGCTTACAGACCAACACCATGCAGGACGTTTGGCATTTACCAGAGAACACCAAGATTGGCAAATTCGCCACTGGCGTCCTGTGCTCTTCACAGATGAAAGCAGGTTCACACTGAGCACATGTGACAGACGTGACAGAGTCTGGAGACGCCGTGGAGAACGTTCTGCTGCCTGCAACATCCTCCAGCATGACCGGTTTGGCGGTGGGTCAGTCATGGTGTGGGGTGGCATTTCTTTGGGGGGCCGCACAGCCATGTGCTTGCCAGAGGTAGCCTGACTGCCATTAGGTAACGATATGAGATCCTCAGACCACTTGTGAGACCATATGCTGGTGCGGTTGGCCCTGGGTTCCTCCTAATGCAAGACAATGCTAGACCTCATGTGGCTGGAGTGTGTCAGCAGTTCCTGCAAGAGGAAGGCATTGATGCTATTGACTGGCCCGCCCGTTCCCCAGACCTTAATCCAATTGAGCACATCTGGGACATCATGTCTCGCTCCATCCACCAACGCCAAGTTGCATCACAGACTGTCCAGGAGTTGGCGGATGCTTTAGTCCAGGTTTGGGAGGAGATCCCTCAGGAGACCATCCGCCACCTCATCAGGAGCATGCCCAGGCGTTGTAGGGAGGTCATACAGGCACGTGGAGGCCACACACACTACTGAGCCCCATTTTGACTTGTTTTAAGGACATTACATCAAAGTTGGATCAGCCTGTAGTGTGGTTTTCCACTTTAATTTTGAGTGTGACTCCAAATCCTGACCTCCATGGGTTGATAAATTTGATTTCCATTGATCATTTTTGTGTGATTTTGTTGTCAGCACATTCAACTATGTAAAGAAAAAAGTATTTGATAAGATCATTTCATTCATTCAGATCTAGGATGTGTTATTATAGTGTTCCCTTTATTGTTTTGAGCAGTGTATTATATTGACATTTGTCAACATCATCATACTTGGAAGCAATTGTAAGACCAGTCAATGCTTTTCAACATTTAGAATATTTGATCAACATCCCTAAAATCTTGAAAAAAATAGCACTTGGTCCTCTGAGAGCAGACACAATAGATTTTTTGTTCATTAAACCAGGGACCATTTTTGCTCAATTAGCTATATTTTCTCAATAATAGTATTTCAACTTTACTTGGCCAGCTCCCTTTGTTGTATCTTGAAGTTGTAATACATGTTTCATTGAAGCTTGACGTCTCATTCCATTCCATTTCTGTTGTAAATCAAAAAGAATCAATCAAAATCCTGGACAGGTGAAATATTAGGCCTTATATTATAACCAATGTAATTAAATATTTTGGAGTCATGGTTGGTAACACATTTGTCACACATATTCATTGGTGTTGCATTACACTGTGCAGTTGAAATGTTGTGGCAATATTCAGCACAAAAAACACAAACATTGTATTTGCTCATAAAGTCAGGCGGACATGGTGTAGTTTTTTACTTGAATGTCGAGAATATTTCTGCATTTAAAAACCAGTGGGAATTTCCCCATCTGTAAGGCACTCTGGCACAAGTAATAATCCTATTCCTAAAGACTCAGGGCAAGGATTTACAGAGCACCATTAGGGCAATAACGAGAAGCTGTTTAATGCCCTCATCAGCATATCAATAAATAATACAGTAGCACCTTAAATTTAATTTCTTTGATTCCATTTATGTTCATGTACAGTAGTATCTGTCATTTGTATTCCTGATTGGCTGTGAATTTTTGACCTCTGTAAATCAGTAATTCTTCCAGGTGATATTCTCCATAAGCCTTTCATAGCGACAGAAAGGCATGAGTTGTAAATGGGTTTGGAATTTATTTTCCCCATTGCATTGTGTATTAATAACAAAGAGAGTAAAATATGCAAATCCACTTCGAAGCACGCATCCAGTTGCACATTTGTGGTAAGAGGAGGTCTGTGTAGAATGGTAATATTTCTGTTTATTTATTTCACATGTTTCATAAAACCCATGGATTATACAAGCTAAGGCAATCTGCCCCCTAGTAGAGAAGGCCATACTGTAGCACTGCCTAGAGGGCAGACACTGTGTTGCCCATGAGACCACACGCACAAACACAAGCACACACACACACTGACAGACAGACAGAAACTGAGGCACGTACAGTAGAGGATATGTGGAGACTTGGAACCGAGAAGAACAGAGAATCCGGGTCGAACATTGAGTCGCCCCAGTCTGAACTGCAGAAACCTCTGTTACAGTGCTCTGACCTGACAGTGTTGGGCCGTTTCCAGAGCAGGCCCAGAGCCATCTCAGATGTGTCATATACCCCCATCTGTCTGCCCCCCAGGGGGACCTGCTTACCTTTGCCCTGCCATGTGTTCCTCCATAGCCTAAATTCCCAAGTCCGTGCTACCAGAGTCACAGTACAGCATCTGTCTGTGCCAGATACGTCAGTCTGGGGTTGGCCTTTTCACGCCTTCTCCGGAAATACTGGGAAGATGTCCTAGTCCTAGCACTTAAAGCTTTGAGGAAAATACTCTTGACATTACAACTTCAAATAACTGTTTCACTGAAAAAGCCACTAGTTCTACAACAGTTTGGATTGCTCCAGGGGTGGACTGCGATCAGAAATCGGCCCTGGCATTTCTAACACACCGGACCATTTAATTCCTTGAGGCCCCCACACCAGACAATTGTTTTACTTGACCCCTCCACACTGGCCCATTTTGTTTCCTTGAAACCCCCAGTATTAGACAGATAATTATAATTTTGCACAAAACCCCATGATAGACAGGCCCACTGTGGTTAAAATGGACCAGCCCATCTGGTATTTGCCTGAAATGCCAGATGGCCAATCCGCCCCTGAATTTCACACCATCAAGAGCCAGAACCAGACATGTGAGATGTCTCTGTAATCATCATTAACCTCAGCATCACTGCATCACAAATGCTTCTGCAAAGTCTGTCAGTAAGAGTACACGCATCTGGTCTGTAGATAATTGGTCAGAAATGCAGATACCTCAAATCAAATAAAATTGTATTTGTCAAATGCGCTGAATACAACACGTGTAGACATAAAATTAAATAATTACTTACAAGCACTTAACCAACAATGCAGTTCAAGAAATAGAGAAAATCTAATATTTACTCATCTTCCAAGATGGCGTAGCAGTCAGACGTCTTTGTCCTGTCGTGTCCCTTGTATATATCCTTTTACGTCTTTTTCTTCGCATATTTTTAAAAAATATTTAAATTAAATAAACCTCAACTTCTAAATACTCTCCTGTATCATGCCTCACCCAATGTGGCGTGGATCTGTTTTTTTCAAAAGTACTTCTATTTACTTCGGATCTGAAATCCCTCAACTGAAGCTAGCCAGCTAACTACTGTCATGACTGTCCTGATCAGGTCAGGTTACAGGAGACCACAACCCTACAGATTATCTCTCAACCCCAAAAGAGTAGGAGAGATCTAGGGGTCTGAAGATGTGGGGGTTTTATGACCCCTCACACCCCTAGTAAATCTTAGGCCACAGACAAATTCCTTTTGTCCTGTTACTATGGAGAACCAGCCTCAGAACATTAAACATGAAATAAAGGGACTTTGGAACAATGGTTACCATCAATCAAATCAATCAAATTTATTTTATATAGCCCTTCGTACATCAGCTGATATCTCAAAGTGCTGTACAGAAACCCAGCCTAAAACCCCAAACAGCAAGCAATGCAGGTGAAGAAGCACGGTGGCTAGGAAAAACTCCCTAGAAAGGCCAAAACCTAGGAAGAAACCTAGAGAGGAACCAGGCTATGTGGGGTGGCCAGTCCTCTTCTGGCTGTGCCGGGTGGAGATTATAACAAAACATGGTCAAGATGTTCAAATGTTCATAAATGACCAGCATGGTCGAATAATAATAAGGCAGAACAGTTGAAACTGGAGCAGCAGCACAGTCAGGTGGACTGGGGACAGCAAGGAGTCATCATGTCAGGTATTCCTGGGGCATGGTCCTAGGGCTCAGGTCCTCCGAGAGAGAGAAAGAGAGAAGGAGAGAATTAGAGAACGCACACTTAGATTCGAATAGGACAGGAGAAGTACTCCAGATATAACAAACTGACCCTAGCCCCCCGACACAAACTACTGCAGCATAAATACTGGAGGCTGAGACAGGAGGGGTCAGGAGACACTGTGGCCCACTCCGAGGACACCCCCGGACAGGGCCAAACAGGAAGGATATAACCCCACCCACTTTGCCAAAGCACAGCCCCCACACCACTAGAGGGATATCTTCAACCACCAACTTACCATCCTGAGACAAGGCTGAGTATAGCCCACAAAGACCTCCGCCACGGCACAACTTAAGGGGGGGGGGGGGCGCCAACCCAGACAGGATGACCACATCAGTGACTCAACCAACTCAGGTGACGCACCTCCTCCAGGGACGGCATGAGAGAGCCCCAGTAAAGCCAGTGACTCAGCCCCTGTAATAGGGTTAGAGGCAGAGAATCCCAGTGGAAAGAGGGGAACCGGCCAGGCAGAGACAGCAAGGGTGGTTCGTTACTCCAGAGCCTTTCCGTTCACCCTCCCACTCCTGGGCCAGACTACACTCAATCATATGACCCACTGAAGAGATGAGTCTTCAGTAGAGACTTAAAGGTTGAGACCGAGTTTGCGTCTCTGACATGGGTAGGCAGACCGTTCCATAAAAATGGAGCTCTATAGGAGAAAGCCCTGCCTCCAGCTGTTTGCTTAAAAATTCTAGGGACAATTAGGAGGCCTGCGTCTTGTGACCGTAGCGTACGTGTAGGTATGTACGGCAGGACCAAATCAGAGAGATAGATAGGAGCAAGCCCATGTAATGCTTTGTAGGTTAGCAGTAAAACCTTGAAATCAGCCCTTGCTTTGACAGGAAGCCAGTGTAGAGAGGCTAGCACTGGAGTAATATGATCAAATTTTTTGGTTCTAGTCAGGATTCTAGCAGCCGTATTTAGCACTAACTGAAGTTTATTTAGTGCTTTATCCGGGTAGCCGGAAAGTAGAGCATTGCAGTAGTCTAACCTGGAAGTGACAAAAGCATGGATTAATTTTTCTGCATCATTTTTGGACAGAAAGTTCCTGATTTTTGCAATGTTACGTAGATGGAAAAAAGCTGTCCTTGAAACAGTCTTGATATGTTCTTCAAAAGAGAGATCAGGGTCCAGAGTAACGCCGAGGTCCTTCACAGTTTTATTTGAGACGACTGTACAACCATTAAGATTAATTGTCAGATTCAACAGAAGATCTCTTTGTTTCTTGGGACCTAGAACAAGCATCTCTGTTTTGTCCGAGTTTAAAAGTAGAAAGTAGAAAGTTTGCAGCCATCCACTTCCTTATGTCTGAAACACATTCTTCTAGCAAGGGCAATTTTGGGGCTTCACCATGTTTAATTGAAATGTACAGCTGTGTGTCATCCGCATAGCAGTGAAAGTTAACATTATGTTTTCGAATGACATCCCCAAGAGGTAAAATATATAGTGAAAACAATAGTGGTCCTAAAACGGAACCTTGAGGAACACCGAAATTTACAGTTGATTTGTCAGAGGACAGACCATTCACAGAGACAAACTGATATCTTTCCGACAGATAAGATCTAAACCAGGCCAGAACTTGTCCGTGTAGACCAATTTGGGTTTCCAATCTCTCCAAAAGAATGTGGTGATCGATGGTATCAAAAGCAGCACTAAGGTCTAGGAGCACGAGGACAGATGCAGAGCCTCGGTCCGATGCCATTAAAATGTAATTTACCACCTTCACAAGTGCCGTCTCAGTGCTATGATGGGGTCTAAAACCAGACTGAAGCATTTCGTATACATTGTTTGTCTTCAGGAAGGCAGTGAGTTGTTGCGCAACAGCCTTTTCTAAAATTTTTGAGAGGAATGGAAGATTCGATATAGGCCGATAGTTTTTTATATTTTCTGGGTCAAGGTTTGGCTTTTTCAAGAGAGGCTTTATTACTGCCACTTTTAGTGAGTTTGGTACACATCCGGTGGATAGAGAGCCGTTTATTATGTTCAACATAGGAGGGCCAAGCACAGGAAGCAGCTCTTTCAATAGTTTAGTTGGAATAGGGTCCAGTATGCAGCTTGAAGGTTTAGAGGCCATGATTATTTTCATCATTGTGTCAAGAGATTTAGTACTAAAACACTTGAGTGTCTCTCTTGATCCTAGGTCCTGGCAGAGTTGTGCAGACTCAGGACAACTGAGCTTTGAAGGAATACGCAGATTTAAGGAAGAGTCCGTAATTTGCTTTCTAATAATCATAATCTTTTCCTCAAAGAAGTTCATGAATTTATCACTGCTAAAGTGAAAGTCATCCTCTCTTGGGGAATGCTGCTTTTTAGTTAGCTTTGCGACAGTATCAAAAAGGAATTTCGGATTGTTCTTATTTTCCTCAATTAAGTTAGAAAAATAGGATGATCGAGCAGCAGTAAGGGCTCTTCGGTACTGCACAGTACTGTCTTTCCAAGCTAGTCGGAAGACTTCCAGTTTGGTGTGGCGCCATTTCCGTTCCAATTTTCTGGAAGCTTGCTTCAGAGCTCGGGTATTTTCTGTGTACCAGGGAGCTAGTTTCTTATGAGAAATGTTTTTAGTTTTTAGGGGTGCAACTGCATCTAGGGTATTGCGCAAGGTTAAGTTGAGTTCCTCAGTTAGGTGGTTAACTGATTTTTGTCCTCTGGCGTCCTTGGGTAGGCAGAAGGAGTCTGGAAGGACATCAAGGAATCTTTGTGTTGTCTGTGAATTTATAGCACGACTTTTGATGATCCTTGGTTGGGGTCTGAGCAGATTATTTGTTGCAATTGCAAACGTAATAAAATGGTGGTCCGATAGTCCAGGATTATGAGGAAAAACATTAAGATCCACAACATTTATTCCATGGGACAAAACTAGGTCCAGCGTATGACTGTGACAGTGAGTGGGTCCAGAGACATGTTGGACAAAACCCACTGAGTCGATGATGGCTCCGAAAGCCTTTTGGAGTGGGTCTGTGGACTTTTCCATGTGAATATTAAAGTCACCAAAGATTAGAATATTATCCGCTATGACTACAAGGTCCGATAGGAATTCAGGGAACTCAGTGAGGAACGCTGTATATGGCCCAGGAGGCCTGTAAACAGTAGCTATAAAAAGTGATTGAGTAGGCTGCATAGATTTCATGACTAGAAGCTCAAAAGACGAAAACGTATTTTTTTTTTTGTAAATTGAAATTTGCTATCGTAAATGTTAGCAACACCTCCGCCTTTGCGGGATGCACGGGGGATATGGTCACTAGTGTAGCCAGGAGGTGAGGCCTCATTTAACACAGTAAATTCATCAGGCTTAAGCCATGTTTCAGTCAGGCCAATCACATCAAGATTATGATCAGTGATTAGTTCATTGACTATAATTGCCTTTGAAGTAAGGGATCTAACATTAAGTAGCCCTATTTTGAGATGTGAGGTATCATGATCTCTTTCAATAATGACAGGAATGGAGGTGGTCTTTATCCTAGTGAGATTGCTAAGGCGAACACCGCCATGTTTAGTTTTGCCCAACCTAGGTCGAGGCACAGACACGGTCTCAATGGTGATAGCTGAGCTGACTACACTGACTGTGCTAGTGGCAGACTCCACTATGCTGGCAGGCTGGCTAACAGCCTGCTGCCTGGCCTGCACCCTATTTCATTGTGGAGCTAGAGGAGTTAGAGCCCTGTCTATGTTGGTAGATATGATGAGAGCACCCCTCCAGCTAGGATGGAGTCCGTCACTCCTCAGCAGGTCAGGCTTGGTCCTGTTTGTGGGTGAGTCCCAGAAAGAGGGCCAATTATCTACAAATTCTATCTTTTGGGAGGGGCAGAAAACAGTTTTCAACCAGCGATTGAGTTGTGAGACTCTGCTGTAGAGCTCATCACTCCCCCTAACTGGGAGGGGGCCGGAGACAATTACTCGATGCCGACACATCTTTCTAGCTGATTTACACGCAGAAGCTATGTTGCGCTTGGTGATCTCTGACTGTTTCATCCTAACATCGTTGGTGCCGACGTGGATAACAATATCTCTATACTCTCTACACTCGCCAGTTTTAGCTTTAGCCAGCACCATCTTCAGATTAGCCTTAACGTCGGTAGCCCTGCCCCCCGGTAAACAGTGTATGATCGCTGGATGATTCTCAAGTCTAATACTGCGGGTAATGGAGTCGCCAATGACTAGAGTTTTCAATTTGTCAGAGCTAATGGTGGGAAGCTTTGGCGTCTCAGACCCCGTAACGGGAGGAGTAGAGACCAGAGAAGACTCGGCCTCTGACTCCGACCCGCTGCTTAATGGGGAAAACCGGTTGAAAGTTTCTGTCGGCTGAATGAGCGACACCGGTTGAGCGTTCCTACAGCATTTCCTTCCAGAAACCGTGAGAAAGTTGTCCGGCTGCGGGGACTGTGCCAGGGGATTTATACTACTATCTGTACTTACTGGTGGCACAGACGCTGTTTCATCCTTTCCTACACTGAAATTACCCTTGCCTAGCGATTGCGTCTGAAGCTGGGCTTGTAGCACAGCTATCCTCGCCGTAAGGCGAGTACAGCGACTGCAATTAGAAGGCATCATGTTAATGTTACTACTTAGCTTCGGCTGTTGGAGGTCCTGACGAATCGTGTCCAGATAAAGCGTCCGGAGTGAAAAAGTTGAGTAGGAGAAAACAAAAATATAAACGGTAATTAAAAAGTAAAAACCGTAAATTTGTCAGGTAGCAAAACAGGTTGGCAACAAAACGCACAGCAACTCAAAAACAAGTCTCATCACCATCAGCCACAATGGTGGTCATGACGATAGATGGAATATGAAAATGTATGTCATTTTTGTTTTGTTATTAAAGGTTAATAGAAGACGTTATTACGAAAACATTGTAACATTGTAACGTTTACCTAGTATATGTTTGACGTTTATACATTGTACGTTGTATGGAAAATGTCAAAATCAAAGAGAATGTTTTGGTAAAGATGAAATGTGAAGTTAGTTGTCTAACATGGGATTTGAGTAAATTCTAGACGTTGCCTCCTCTCTGCGCACCGAACCCGTTAGCGGGATTACATTCAACAACATACGGTGATCGCTACATAAATAGTCATATTAAACATTCATGAAAATACAAGTGTCTCACATGGTTTGAAAGCATAGAATCTTGTTAATCCAACTGCGTTGTCAAATTTAAAAAAGGAACCGTGAAAGAATACGATGCGATCATCTGAGGGCCCCATAAAAAAAAAAAACTACTTCAACCAGAACAGGTGTAACAAAATCACAAATTGCAATAAAATAAATTGTTTACCTTTGACGATCTTCCTCTGTTTGAAATCCCAATGCTCATTGTTACACAATGAATGGTCTTTTGTTTGATAAAATCTATTTTTATAGCCTAACACGAAACATTTTGTGAACCGCTTGTGTCGTGAATTCCGTCTCATTCAATTTTCGATGACACATTCGATGTAAATACACACACTAAACGTGACTTTCAGTCATGTTTGATTTCATTGCAATCAACTGGTTTGTTTGTAACACAACCAAACTTGACGGGTCATTTCGCGGGACGTATTGACTGAAAGAAACCGATTTGAAGACAACATGTAATGACATCATTGTGCACCAATGATATGACCGCTGTTTCCTTGATTGACTGTATTTTAACCCAATGACCACTGATCGTCTTGAAACCTAGCTGGGTAGATAGCCAATGAGCTGAGGTAAACGGCAATATGTAATGTTTGTGTTGGAAGACCAACCCATGTAGTAAACTCCTGCGTAAATACGGTCATTCACCATTGAAGATTCATACTGGAAGGAGCCAAGCTTGTTACGCACAGCACTATTTCGGTGACGCGCATCTTCAGCTGTTTATATATCGAACATCATGGCGAATAAGTCAGGGAAATTTAAATCTAAGACTAGATATACGAATGTAGACAAAATTATAGAGGAAATTCGATCGTGACCGTGACAGTGAAACAGATCTTTTGGAAGACGATTCAGTTAGCGACCATAGCTAACTCCAAAATGGAAGCATATTTTTTGAACGGAGAGGACATTGTTTTGGACTGGTAAGTTCTTCTCATGCTAATGCCGTTGTTTGAAATTAATAATATAAAATATTATTTGTGATTTTTTAAAAACATTTTATTTGCAATATATAAAAATGTAATGAAATGGTGTTGGCTCTGCGTTGTGGGTGGTGGTATCTGTGTATGTATGTGAATGACCCATAGCCTGTTTGTGTATATATATATATATAAAAAATGGAATGGAGTAGAATGTAACAGCAAAGCCACACATCGCAACACAGCGACCATGCTTCCTCCAATCAGTCTACATATTATGGATTAGAGGGAGTATGGTCGAGATGCATGTGTCCCCGGCGCAGGACAGACGGGAGACTCTGGCGGCTCAGGACAGACGGGAGACTCTGGAGACAGCCTGGTGCGGGGGGCTGCCACCGGAGGGCTGGTGCGTGGAGGTGGCACCGGATAGACCGGACCGTGAAGGCGCACTGGAGAGCTTGAGCACTTTACCTGGTTGAATGCTCCCCGTAGCCAGGCCAGTGCCGCGAGGGGGAATAGCCTGCACTGGGCTGTGCTGGTGAACCGGGGACACCATGCGTAAGGCTAGTGCCATGTATGCCGACCCGAGGAGAATACGAGCTATGCACACGCACCGGGGACACAGTGCGCTCCACCGCATAACACGGTGCCTGCCCGGTTCCTCTCTCCAGTATGCACAGGAAGTTGGCGCAGGTTTCCTACCTGGCTTCGCCACACTCACTGTGTGCCACCCCCAAGACATTTTTGGGGCTGCCTCTCGGGCTTCCAGACCCACTGCCGTGCTGCCTCCTCATACCAGCGCCTCTCTGCTTTCGCTGCCTCCAGCTTTGCTTTGGGGCGGCGATATTCCCCTGGCTGTATCCAGGGTCCTTCGCCGTCCAGAATCTCCTCCCAAGTGCATGAGTCCTGCGTTCTTTGCCGCTGCTGCTGCTGGCCGTTACCACGCTGCTTGGTCCATTGTTGGTGTGTTATTCTGTCACCATCGTCGTATTGAGGAGACCAAAGCGCAGCGTGATGTGAATACATATTTTTTATGAAAGACGAAAAACACGAAGTACACTAACCAAACAAACAAAATAACAAGACGAACGTGACCGCTATCAAAACTGAGTGCTAACATGCAACATCACATAGACACGAACCACAATACAAAACAGGCTACCTAAATATGGTTCCCAATCAGAGACAACGACAAACACTTGCCACTGATTGAGAACCATATCAGGCCAAAACACATAGAAACAGACTAACTAGACATGCAACATAGAATGCCCACTCATATCACACCCTGACCAAACAAAACATAGAAACAAACAACGCAAATAATGGTCAGAGTGTGACAGCTATATTGTAATTACTTCGCCACCATGGCCTATTTATTGCCTTAACTCCCTTATCTTACCTCATTTGCACTCACTGTATATAGACTTTTTGTTTTCTTATGTTCTACTGTATTATTGATTGTACGTTTTGTTTATTCCATGTGTAACTCTGTGTTGTTGCATGTGTCAAATTGCTATGCTTTATCTTGGCCAGGTCACAGTTGCAACTTGTTCTCAACTAGCCTACCTGGTTAAATAAAGGTGAAATAAAAAATAAAATAAATAAATTAAAGAATACTAAATAAACTAAAGTAAAAAAAATCTAATTAATGAAAAAGTAACACAAGAAATATACATAACAATGACGAGGCTATATACAGGGGGTACCAGTACCGAGTCAATGTGCGGGGGTACAGGTTAGTTGAGGTAATTTGTAAAGTGACTATGCATAGATAATAAACAGTGAGTAGCAGCAGTGTCAGGTCTCTGACCTCTTCCCCATAGGCCATCTCATCGTTATCAGTGATCAGGCCTACCACTGTTGTGTCATCGGCAAACTTAATGATGGTGTTAGAGTCGTGTACAGGAGGGAATTAAGCATGCACCCCCGTGGGGCCCCTGTTTTGAGGATCAGTGTGGCGGATGTGTTGTTACCTACCCTTACCACCTGGGGGCGGCCCATCAGGAAGTCCAGGATCCAATTGCAGAGGGAGGTGTTAAGTCCCAGGGTGATGAGCTTTGAGGGCACTGTTGAATGCTGAACTGTAGTCAATGAATAGCTTTCTTACATAGGTGTTCCTTTGTCCAAATCAAAAGAAATACAATTTTATTGGTCACATACACATGGTTAGCAGATGTTAGTGCGAATGTAGCGAAGTGCTTGTGCTTCTATTTCCGACCATGCAGTAATATCTAACAAGTAATCTAACAATTTCACAACAACTACCTTTTACACACGTTGTGCAAAGGAATGAATAAGAATATGTACATATATAGATATATGGATGAGCAATGGTCGAACGGCATAGGCAAGATGCAGTAGATGGTATAGAGTACAGTATATACATATGAGATGAGTAATGTAGGGTATGGTGGGAATAGGCAATGTGGAATAGGCAGTCCAGATGGGAATAGGCAGTGTGGAGTACAATAGATATTGCATCATCTGTGGATCTGTTGGGATGGTATTCAAATTGGAGTGTGTCTAAGGTTCCTGGGATAATGGTGTTGATGTGAGCCATGACCAGCCTTACAAAGCACTTTATGGCTACAGCCATGAGTGCTATGGGTCGGAGGTCATTTAGGCAGGTTACCTTAGTGTTTTTGGGCACAGGGACTATGATGGTCTGCTTGAAACATGTTGGTATCATGCATGCTTCAAAGCGAGCATAAAAGGCATTTAGCTCATCTGGTAGGATCGTGTCACTGGGCAGCTCGCGCTGGGTTTCCCTTTGTAGTCCATAATAGTTTTCAAGCCCTTCTAACTCTGACGAGCGTCAGAGCCGGTGTAGTAGGATTCAATATTAGTCCTGTATTGACGCTTTGCCTGTTTGAGGGTTTGTCTCTGGGCATAGCAGGATTTCTTATAAGTGTCCGGATTATTGTCCCACTCCTTGGAAGTGGCAGCTCTAGCCTTTAGCTCGGTGTGCCTGTAATCCATGGCTTCTTGTTTGGAAATGTATGTACTGTCACTGTGGGGATGACGTCGTCGATGCACTTATTGATGAAGCCAGTGACTGAGGTGGTATAATCCTTAATGCCATTGGATGAATCCTCTGGAACAAATTCCAGTCTGTACTAGCAAAACAGTCCTGTACCGTAGCATCCGCGTCATCTGACCACTTCCGTATTCATCGAGCCACTGGTACTTCCTGCTTTAGTTTTTGCTTGTAAGCAGGAATCAGGAGGATATAATTATGATCAGATTTGACAAATGGAGGGCGAGGGAGAACTTTGTATGCGTCTCTGTGTGTGGAGGGTTGCACATATGACATGCTGGTAAAAATTAGGTAAAACGGATTTAAGTTTGCCTGCATTAAAGTCCCTAGCCACTGGGAGCGCCACTTCTGGATGAGCATTTTCTTGTTTGCTGATGGCCTTATACAGCTGGTTGAGTGCGATCTTAGTGCCAGCATTGGTTTATGGTGGTAAATAGATGGCTACGAATAATATAGATGTGAACTCTTTTGGTAGATAGTGTGGTCTACAGCTTATCATGAGGTTCTCTACCTCAAGCGAGCATTACCTCGAGACTTCTTTAATATTAGACATTGCACCAGCAGTTATAGACAAATAGATAGACACACACACACGCCCCTCGTCTTACCAGACGTAGCTGTTGTGTCCTGCTGAAACATGGAGAAGCCAGCCAGCTTGATGTTATCTTTGTCATCATTCAGCCATGACTCTGTGAAACATAAGATATTCCAGTTTTGATGACCCGTTTGTAGGATAGTCTTAATCGTAGATCGTCCAGTTTATTTTCCAATGATTGCACATTGGCCAATAACACCTAGGGTAGTGGTGGTTTCACTCACAAACAAATTCTAACAAGGCACCCAGACCTCCACCCCTCTATTTCCGTCTTTTCTTCACGCGGGGGATTTGACGGGGATTTGGGCCTGGTCTCCGGGAAGCAGTATATCCTTCACGTCACTCATTAGAGAAAAAATCTTTGTCCAGTTTGAGGTGAGAAAACGCTGTTCTGATGTCCAGAGCTCTTTTCGGTCATAAGAGAAGATAGCAGCTCAACATTATGTACAAAATGTGGCAAAAAAAGCACAGTTGGTTAGGAGCCCGTAAAACGGCAGCCAACCACTCCGGCGCCATTATAAAACAACTTGATCCTCAATGACCTGAGTAATTAGATATATAGTTTCTGTTTCTTCTCATAACAAAGAAACAGTGCTTATAGAAAGTACATACACCCTTGAATGTTAAAGGATATGGCAGACATATGCCCCCTTTCGAGAGATTGGGTACCCCTAGTAAACTGAAAAAAAAATCGGTCAAAAATTGCTAATATATGCATATAATATTGGATAGAAAACACTCTAAAGCTTCGAAAACCGTTGGAATTATGTCTGTAAGTATAGCAGAACTCACAGGGCAGGCATTCTTCCAAACTAGTTTTTGTGGTCATGAAAGTTGGAGCAACTTTGACGTCATCGCCCCCACCCTTCCCAACCAGTTATGATTCTGGGGAGACGTTCTATGTCTTCCGCTAGATGTCCTCATTCAGTAGAGCTTTAAATCGTTCAAATCCCACGAGAATTGTCACAATGGGAGTGAAATTAGTGCGTGCCACGAGAAAATAGGTTGTGCGTTGTGGCGCGAATTGGTCCAAGCCATTCCTTTGTTCCAGCACTCAAGAGAAGGGCAGACGATGGCCGATTGAATTGAAGTTTGTTTTGCCTGTCTAAAACATCATAAAGCTTGCTTCTGCACTTAGTTTGACCTGTTTAGTCGACATATAATATGTAATTTTGAAGTTTTGATGCGCAACTTTTCCGGACCAGAGGACATTTTGGGTGCATTTCAGCTGATGTTATTAGCAGTAGCTAATACAAAGACGCAAGACTTGAAACCAAACGATGTATTGGGTAAGTATGAAGCCTTCCAGAACATTCTGAACGAAGACCATCGAAGGTAAGGGAATATTTATGCTGAAATCTGTGTTTCTGTTGACTCCAAAATTACGGAGAAATGTAGCTTGTATCTGAGCGCCGTCTCAGCATATTGAATAGTGTGCGATTTCTGTAACGTTAAAAATAAATCTAACAAAGCGGTTGCATAAAGAAGCAGTGTATCTTTCTAACTATATGTAGAACATGTATATTTAGTCAAAGTTTATGATGTCTATTTACGTTATCTTGCCGCGCTACCTAGATTTCCTGCGGACATTTTTGAGTAGTTTCTGAACGTGAACTCAATGTAAATGGACATTTATGGATATAAATGGCATATTATTGAAAAAAAAAAATGTACTGTGTAACATGTCCTATTACTGTCATCTGATGAAGATTTTCAAAAGGTTAGTGAACGATTTATTTTTTAATCCTGCGTTTGTTGATTGCATGTTTTGGCTATTCAAATGAGCTGTGTCTGGTGGTGGTTTTACATATATATGTGCTATGTTTTCGCCGTAAAACATTTTAGAAATCTGACTTGCTGGCTAGATGAACAAGGTGTTTATCTTTCATTTGAGCTATTGGACTTGTTAATGTGTGGAGGTTAAATATTTTTAAGAATATTTTTGCGTTCCATGCGCCACCGTTTCAGCTGAACGTGGGAGGGTTGATTCCCAAATGGGAACCAATATCTTAAACAGGTTAACATTTTGATGCATTGCAAAGTGGGATTAAAATATATGTACAGTTGAAGTCGGAAGTTTACATACACTTAGGTTGGAGTCATTAAAACTCGTTTTTCAACCACTCCACAAATTTCTTGTTAAAACTTCTTATGGCTGGGGGCAGTATTGAGTAGCTTGGATGAATAAGGTGCCCAGAGGTGCCCATAGAAAACTGCCTGCTCCTCAGTCCCAGTTGGTAATATATGCATATTACTAGTATATTTGGATAGAAAACACTCTGAAGTTTCTAAAACTGTTTGAATTATGTCTGTGAGTATAACAGAACTCATATGGCAGAAAAAATCCACCAGGAAGTGGGAAATATGAGGTTGGTCGATTTTCAACTCAGCCCCTATTGAAGATACAGTGGGATATTGGTCATGTTGCACTACATAAGGATTCCACTAGATGTCAACCGTCTTTAGAAACTTGTTTGAGGCTTCTACTGTGATGGGGGGCTGAATGAGAGGGGAATGAGTCAGAGGTCTGCCAGCAGCCACGAGCTGGTCACACGCATTCACATGAGAGGTAGCTCCCGCTCCATTGCTTTTCTGAAGACAAAGGAATTCTCCGGATGGAATATTATTGAAGATTTTTGTTAAAAACATCATAAAGATTGATTCCATACATCGTTTGACATGTTTCTACGGACTGTAACTAGTGAACACACTTCGTGAGTTTTGATTTGTTTACCAAATGCGCTAACAAAAGTAGCTATTTGGACATAAATTATGGACATTATCGAACAAATCAAAACATTTATTGTGGAACTGAGATTCTGATGAAGATCATCAAAGGTATGTGAATATTAATAATGTTATTTCTGACATCTGTTGACTGTACAATATGGCGGATATCTTTTTGGCTTGTTGGGTCTCTGAGCGCCATACTCAGATTATTGCATGGTTTGCTTTTTCCGTAAAGCTTTTTTGAAATATGACAGAGCAGTTGCATTAAGGAGAAGTTTATCTATATTTCCATGTATAACACTTGTATTTTCATCAACATTTATAATGAGTATTTCTGTAAATTGATATGGCTCTCTACTGAACATAACGCACCAATGTAAACTGGTGGGAAGGTGAACGGAAAGGCTCTGGAGCAACGAACCGCCCTTGCTGTCTTTGATCTTTGTGGGCTATACTCAGCCTTGTCTCAGGATGGTAAGTTGGTGGTTGAAGATATCCCTCTAGTGGTGTGGGGGCTGTGCTTTGGAAAAGTGGGTGGGGTTATATCCTTCCTGTTTGGCCCTGTCCGGGGGTGTCCTCAGATGGGGCCACAGTGTCTCCTGACCCCTCCTGTCTCAGCTTCCAGTATTTATGCTGCAGTAGTTTATGTGTCGGGGGCTAGGGTCAGTTTGTTATATCTGGAGTACTTCTCCTGTCCTATTCGGTGTCCTGTGTGAATTTAAGTGTGCTCTCTCTAATTCTCTCTTTCTCTCTTTCTTTCTCTCTCTCAGAGGACCTGAGCCCTAGGACCATGCCTAAGGACTACCTGACATGATGACTCCTTGCTGTCCCCAGTCCACCTGGCCGTGCTGCTGCTCCAGTTTCAACTGTTCTGCCTTATTATTATTGGACCATGCTGGTCATTTATGAACATTTGAACATCTTGGCCATGTTCTGTTATAATCTCCACCCGGCACAGCCAGAAGAGGACTGGCCACCCCACATAGCCTGGTTCCTCTCTAGGTTTCTTCCTAGGTTTTGGCCTTTCTAGGGAGTTTTTCCCAGCCACCGTGTATACTGTACTCTATATCATCGACTGTATCCTTATGTAATACATGTATCACTAGCCACTTTAAACTATGCCACTTTGTTTACATACTCATCTCATTTGTACATACTGTACTCAATACCATCTACTGTATCTTGCCTATGCTGCTCTGTACCATCACTCATTCATATATCCTTATGTACATATTCTTTATCCTCTTACACTGTGTACAAGACAGTAGTTTTGGAATTGTTAGTTAGATTACTTGTTATTACTGCATTGTCGGAACTAGAAGCACAAGCATTTCGCTACACTCGCATTAACATCTGCTAACCATGTGTATGTGACAAATAAAATTTGATTTGATTTGATTTGGACACATTATTCAATTTCTGTTAGTCACATGTCTGTGAAACGTATTCAGTTTATGTCTCAGTTGTTGAATCTTGTTAAGTTCATACAAATATTTACACATGTTAATTTTGCTGAAAATAAACACAGTTGACAGTGAGAGGAAGTTTTTTGTTGAGTTTATATATATATATATATATATATATATATATATAATAAAGTCTGTTTGCAAATACATGGCAAGACTTCAATATTGCAATCTAGTCATGATCCGCAACACCTTGACCTTTGAAAAGAATAATGGCCAAATATTGCACAATACAGGTGTGCAAAGTTCTTTATGAGGCTTACCCAAGACGACTCACTGCTGTAATCACTGCCAATGGTGGTGGGGCGGGATTTTGATTAGATTGTTGACAAAAAAATAATTTAAATTAAATCAGTGGCAGGGTAGCCTAGTGGTCAGAGCGTTGGGCTAGTAACCGAAAGGTTGAAAGTTTAAATCCCCGAGCTGACAAGGTACAAATCTGTCGCTCCGCCCCTGAACAAGGCAGTTAACCCACTGTTCCTAGGCCGTCATTGAAAATAAGAATTTGTTCTTAACTGACTTGCCTAGTTAAACAAAGGCAAAATAAAAAAACTATTTTAATCCCACCTTGTAACACAATAAAATGTGAAGAAATCCAAGGGGGTGTCAACTTTCTATAGACACTGTAAATCCAGCCATAGGCCAAAAAGGTTGATTTATGATATTGCAGTACATACTGTAAGTGTGATGACAGTATGCAGTATATCAGGCGGTTTTATCCAATGCAACTTATAGTAGTAGTATGTCCATACATTTTCATAATGGCGAGAAACAAACCCACACCCCTGACATTGCAAGCACCGTTCTTCACCAACTAAGCCACTTAGGGTCATAATCATATATTTCTACATATCATTCAGAAGAGCAGAGTAACAGAAGACCAGGCCAAATGAATTTTAGATCGACTGGGGCAAGCTCTAACCGCCTCCTGTTCATAATGTGTTTCCTGAAATGTCCAGCAGTGCCTGCAGCAGGATTTATGCAAAAAATAGGCCAGGGAATAAAAGTTTTGCTCTATATATTTTGTGCTGTTGTTGCTGCTCACAGGGAAAATGTTGTTGATGAATGAAGGAGTCATACAACGTGAGTTGCTAACAGCTCCATGAGACCTGGGGACCAATTCCTTTGCAGCATGAGTGCGATATGTTGAGATCATTCCCTTAGATGCCCCAGCTGCATCAGAGCTTTGAGTGAGTCACAGGCCTGCCTAGGCATTACCATTTTTGGTAATGAATCACCTCTTTAGAGCTCACAGCACTTGTAATGCAGGATTTCCTTACTTTATATGAATATGGGCTGTAACTAACTCTTGCTAAGACAGAGTGAGAGAGTGGTCATTTTACTTGCAGAAAACACTGAAATGATAGGCTGCATCACATCTGGCCGTGATTGGGAGTCCCATAGGGCAGCGCACAATTGGCCCAGCGCCATCCTGGTTTGGCCAGGGTGGGCCGTCATTGTAAATAAGAATTTGTTCTTAACTGACTTGCCTAGTTAAATAAAGGTTAAGTTAAAATACAAAAAAAATTATATACAGTATAGGTACTCACTTTGGAAATCAACCTGTTAGGCACATATTATGTTTCTGTCTTCAATTCTAACAACACATTACATTTAAGTAAATGGAAATAATGAAGCAACAAAATATGTGTAATTTCATTTAACAATGACTTTCAGTCCTTTCAAGTCCCAAAGACAATTTAAACCATGACCGTGCAAAATGGATGAAAAAGTTTACTCCTTCCCTGGCAGACATTGATAGTTTCTACTGTTTCCAAATTGTTCCAATGTGCTTGAAGAGATATAATGAAACTGAAACAAAGCATCAAAAGTTACATAATGTTCTCAATTATTTCCACAAATTGGCCTCATAATGACAATACCAGTATATCAGCAAAAACATTAGTCAGTTCCAACATTAAGGATTTAACGTGCTCTACGAAGAGGTGATAATCACATCTATAGTACAGTTCCTCTGGAGGCTGCAACCTGAATATCTGAAACAACTTAGAACTGGTGACACAGGAAAGGATTTATATTGTGGGAGAGACCATTTTTCCTCTCTACTTAATCCAGCCATTTGTTCCTGTGCTGGGCCTTCTAGGCAAATGTTGACATTGACCCGCGTTTTATTTATTACTTTCCTGGTGAATTAGATGAAACGATGTGGGAGGGCTTTGTTAGAAAATGCTCTCTGGGGCTCTTAAAGGTCCAGCTTGTGCTCCGAGTCATTGACCTCTCCTCTCCTGCATTCATTCCTCAGTAGCTTCAGCAATACTAGCACAGGGGCTCAGTCCTATTCCTGACAGTCAATTACATTTCACTAGAGGTAAGGGAGCACAATGGAGTGGGTTATTCACAGCCCAAAACGTGCTGTTTCATCAACATTTGCCTGCTGAGTCCTAAAGAACACACGTGGTCATTCACACAGGAGGGAATGTGACTTGTAAAGCTCAGTCAAACAGAAACAGGCCAGTTCATTATGACCTGAGTAACTAGGGCCCTCTCTCTGCTATCTGCTTATCTCATGTGATTATAGCCTTGTTCCTTTATCCACTGGCTTAGACCACCCCTTTGATTTCCCATGTTTATCTCCTGAGGCACAAGTTGTTTTAAAAAACCTGTTAAAACCTTTTTGGGATAGGGGGCAGCATTTTCACTTTTGGATGAATAGCGTGCCCAGAGTGAACTGCCTCTTACTCTGTCCCAGATGCAATTTATGCATATCATTATGAGTATTGGATAGAAAACACTCTGAAGTTTCTAAAACTGTTTGAATGATGTCTGTGAGTATAACAGAACTCATATGGCAGGCAAAAACCTGAGAAAAAATCCAACCATGAAGTGGGACATCTGAGGTTTGTAATTTTTCAAAGCTTGGCCTACCGAATACACATTGAGATATGGATGAGGTTGCACTTCCTAGATGGCTTCCACTAGATGTCAACAGTATTTTGAAACTTGAATGAGGATTCTACTTTAAAGGAGGGGCTCATGAGACCTCTTTGAGTCAGTGGTCTGGCAGAGAGCCTTGGTCTCATGACGCGCGCTCCTGACAGAGTTACCTCGCGTTCCAGTGCATTTTCTGAAGACAAGGGAATTCTCCGGTTGGAACATTATTCATGTTTTATGTTAGAAACATCCTAACGATTGATTCCATACATCTTTTGACATGTTTCTAAAGGACTGTAACGGAACTTTTCGAGTTTTTGTCTGGATGAAGTGCCTGCGCCTCATGAAGATGGATAACTGGGCTGAACACGCTAACAACAAGTGGCTATTTGGACATAAATTATGTATCTTTATGGAACAAATCAGTCCTTAATTGTCGAACTGGGATTCCTGGGAGTGTCTTCTGATGAAGATCAAAGGTAAGTGAATATTTATGGTGTTGTTTCTAACTTTGTTGATTGCAAAATGGCAGATATTCCTCTGACTGTTTTGGGCTCTGAGCGCCGTTCTCAGATTATGCTTTTTCCGTAAAGTTTTTTTAAAATTTGACACAGCGGTCGCATTAATTAAGGAGAAGTCTATCTTTAATTCTGTGAATAACACTAGCATATTTTATCAATGTTTATTATGAGTATTTCTGCAAAATATTGGACTTGTTAATGTGTGAAAGTTACATATTTTTTTTAAATAATTTGAATTTCGCGCGCCTTTTCAGCGGAATGTTGTCGAGGGGTTCCGCTGCGCTTGAAAGGTTAACAACCTTGGAGACAGAACTTAAAGTGACACCTTTTCAGATACAACCCCCCCCCCCCCCCCACCCACCATTCTACAGTTATTAGACAGCTAGATGCTTTTATTGTTATGGGCAGCCCTCCCAACCCTCTGTTAGCCCCCTAAGGCCGATGTCCACGCCCGCGCGGAAATGTAATTAGCATAATACACAATTCTGTCAGATTAAGCTAGAGATATCATTTTTTTTACATTGGATGTTTCTCAATTCACCGCACCCACCTATGTTGCCTTTTGCTCTATGACCTCCACAAGTGTCAGGAGACTCGTCTGGCGACACTGGAGCCGATCTACCAATTTTAGTCTGTAGCATCTGAACTGTTTCGATGGGCTAATAGCAGTAACACCAAAACTCTTTTTTCATTTTTTATATATATTTTTGATACTTCAAGAGGTCTTAAAATTCTAAATCAAATAGCTAAATGATCCTTGGTATGACCTTCCATATAGCTTAGTATGTGGTTCACGACTTGAACTAGCTAGCTAAGGAGTGGATTTACTAATTTCACAATATGGCGTGTTGTAATGACATTCAAAAACTTTCTGCAGAAGCAGAGTTCATTACAAACCCCAAAACACAATGTATATTTATGTTGAATTATTCTTTCTGTATGCAGTTTAAAGATGGACAGTCAGTCTATAGCCAATGGTAATGAAAAGTTAAACAATTTAATAACATCAAAACATCCACAAACATTCTTTAACATACAATAGCTATATTTTATGTATTTGTACAAAGATGCAATCGAAGGCGATCATCATGGTAACGTTTAGGTTGACTTTCAAACAGGTTTACTATGATTACTTTTTTGGAGTTGAATGGCATTGTCTACAATGACATGCAAGTTGTAATGAGCAAGGCTGTTCTAAGAACATGGGAACAACATGAATGCTTTAATTGGTATTTTGATGAGCTAGAATAGATCAAGTGGCAACTCGGTTGATAATTGTCTGCATGTTAGCTGGCACATAAAACCACTGAATCATAACCTCACTGTGGAAACAGCAGAAGTACTTTCCTGTTATCAACTGAGAGTTCTCAGAGCCCTTGCCTTAGATCTTTTGGCATTTCATGTGATATAACTGAGGCATCTGTTTTGTATTGTTATTTTTTTCATATATAAAACCAGGAAATAAGTTGATGAACAGCTTTTGTACACATATTAAAATCATATTTAATGAATGCATTTCAAATATAAAATGCCAATATTTGCTTCAACTGAAACAGGCTGACATCATCTGCTCACATACACATGTAGTTTGCTAAATGATGACTGGGCATGAGATCTGGTAGTATAAGACAAGGATCAATGTGGACTGGAGATTTCTTTTTCTTCCTTTTTACATTTGAATTGATGTCAAACAGTTGGTGCATTTGACAAAAAAATGCAAAAAGCCTCAAAGGTTTTCACTGATTTGCAGTAATATAAAACACTCCCACATACAATAATATATACATTTGGAAATTATGCATTCTGTTACAGCTTGATAAAACAAACAGCTTTATAAAATGAAGATGGCAGTGCAGCTGACAATGACACATTACATTTGACATTGGATTGTGATTGGTACAGATTATGTAATCGACTTACTTTATGTCCCCTCCCCTCCACCAGTCTAATGAAAGTATTGTCCTAAGGATGGATGATGGACCGTTTTCCTTGCTCTCACGCTGTGCTCTGATTCGTGGTTCCTTTGACTTCCATGGATACCTTCTTTTCTTTGCGACCTGCGTACTCGCCGATGAAGGAGCCATCTTCGTTGAACTGGATGTCCTCATCCCCATAGTCCACCAGGCTGTCCCCACTGTCCTCTGCTTTGATCTGTCCGCTCAGAGAGTGCTGGCTGCCCTTCAGTGGCTTCTCATCATTGTCACTGTGTCACAACATGACGGCACAAAGACAGGGGATTTCAAAACCACCTAATTTCACTCATGGCTTAACTCTATGGGCTTTATTGGTAAGGACAGGGACACAGGCAGGTTTGAACCCAAAGAGCTTAAATGAAGAGCTTCGGTGATTGGCAGCAATGTTTACGGATGAAAAATGATCAGATATGTGCACTAGTAAAGGGCACTCCTGTCAAGTGTACTTAAACCCTACATGTACAGTATATCAATGTATGTGACAATGAATGGGATAATTAAAAGAAGATGGGGTATTGATTTGGTTGTCAGGCTGATGCAGATGTCGACCGTGCACATGCTGCAGTCACAAGGTGCATTTTAACCCTGTCTGTATGGGGAGAGATGCTCAGGCTGTAGTTTTCATTGAATTATTCAACACGAGAGTGATCACATAAAGGGTTCATTGTATAGACTAATGGTTTGGATTGGCATCATGCTGCTCCTACATGGGAAATGATGGTGAAGTCAGGTGCTTCAGGGATCTGAGCATTTTTTGATTTTGGAGTAAAAATACAATAAATGTGCTTTCCTGTGGTTTGACATTGGGGGCCATATATAGGGACCAGACGCAACATTCTACTTCACAACTTTACTGTGACCACATGATGAAGATGTCTAGGCTACTTCTGATTCATAACTTCCAGTTAGGTTCTGAGTGTGAGACTACTGATTGAAGTGAAGTGTGGGTCTCTGAGTTGCACTCTGTGAGTGTGATCTGAATCGGACCAGTGAAAGATTAATGAATTGAGCACAGATTTTACTGCCCCGGAGATGAGCTGCATTCAATTACACAGATTGGTTTTAGCCTCCTGCTGGGTTGTGTTGTGGCCAGGCAGCCTTCCTTCATTGAGCTCCATTCAGAAACAAATAGTAACATCTGAACAATGAGGCTGTTACTGCTAATGACCTGAGCTCTACCAGGACACATCTACCTAATAACAATGCACAATATAGGGTGATACCACATCAACATCACTGATGTGTAAACAACAACGGGAGTATTTGTTGCTGTTTACCACATGTTTAGAGTACATGTTACTCAGCCCATCACATGTCTTGAACAGGGATGTCTGTGAAGGTCTGTGTTAAGCTCATGCATGTAGGGTTTTCTTTTTAAATCAGGAGAAATGCAGAGATAGAATTATACAATGTGATAATTCAAAACAAAGTTAATATATGAGCTGATTTCTGAATTAGTGATACAATGGTGGTTGGTGGTATGATTACCTGTATTCACAGAAGGTGTCATCATGGATACCCTGGGACTCTAGGTCTGGATGAAGATCCTCTTTCTCCTTTACTGGTCGGAGAGAAAGATCAATGTTTAGGGTACCTTGAGTACAGTACAACATTCAATAAACAACTTTATACCATGTTAAAGACAAAGTAATGTTCTGCTAAAACACCTTACAAGTTCTCACACATTCCTGAGTACAACATACTCAGTGCTTGATGTCAGCAACATTTACAATATGAGTAACAACTGAATCCTAATTTCAAAAGGGAAAGCTAACTATCAGTGAAAGTGCAGGAGGTAGTGTTTAATGAATGCATCACAGAACAAAGCCCTGGGATTTAGACTGTCTTTCTGATATGATAGGCGATTAGCTGAGCTGAACCTGGCGCTCAATAAGTGAATAAAGATGAAAGGTACTGTAAATGACCCCCTATCCCCCACAGACAGGACTGGCATTAAGATCCCCACCGCTGGCATGTGACCATAACATTTACATATCTTCTGTGTATTCTGTGCATTCTATGTTTTGTTATTCAAATGCTGCATATTTCAAATATGCTGTATTTATTTAAATGTTATAAATATAAATGCATATGCTCCAATTAATTTAAGTTCTCATTATACTGTAAATATCAGCATTGAAATGTTGAACAGTGGTGTGATGTATATTTCTACTACTAATAATGTATCAGCTTAAATATGTCTATAATGGTGTCCAGAGTGATCATTTCTCTTTGGTAATAAAGACTCTAAATGGAAATATAATTATGCCTAGTGCAGTGATTTGTTAGCATTCATAAGGTGCAATGTGTGTGCGTGTGTGTGTTTGAGTACCTACCGGAATATTTCCCTCCTTTATTTCTGTTGACAAAGCAGGCGATTAACACCATGAGTGTGAGGAGAGCCGCGACACACATCAGTCCGATGAACCAGCCCTGGGTAGAGATTCCTTCATGGATGCTTGCCAGACCTGAGGAGAGAAGAAGAAACAACAACACTTTGACTTTGACTCTGCCTTTCATGAGGACACTTGATTGAATGTTTACATCGACAAAGTCTATTGGATGCAGAGGCAGCAGGTGATGTTGAAATGGAAGTGTACCAGTATTAATATTAAACAGCTAATCCCCTTGTCTAATTAATCAACTGAGGAGGTTGTTCAAATGGAATTCCTTTCACCAAGTCACAAAAAATATATCAAAAATCCTATTGACACAGAGAACCATGCATGATACCTTGAGACATGTTCAAGGACATTGGTGCACCGGCATACTTAATACAACTTCAATTGGTTATGGTGATTATGTGTGTAGGGATTTGACTGGGGGGTGGGAGAGCTTTTTCTTCTTTTCCAATAGCATCCCTGCTCACTTTAGCCCTGGTCCTGATTACATATTCAAAAATACTAGTATTATCAACCCAGTTGTTAGTCATAAGGTGCACAGTGTACACAGTCCCAAGCTCCAGCCCCTCAATCACGTGGAAAGTGTTAGAGGAGTTAACTGCCTCAGAGATATTCTAGTTACCTTTACCTAGGTGCACAATCAGGGAGGGTTAGTACTCATGGGAAGGGTTAAAGGGTTATCTACAGAGCGTTCGATGAAATAACTAAATAATAAATAATAATGTTTGCAAAGTTGTCACGAACTGAGGAACTAATATTCAACAGGGCAGTGATTGACAGACAGATGAAGGAGGAAGAGGGGAGACATGACAGAACAGGGTTAGTAAAGGATTAAGGACAGTACACACAAAAAACATGGATCTAAAGCTGGCCAGGGACTTGTTGATGAAGTCAATCCATTTGCTTATGCACATACAGTGCAGTATATATAGTCTAACATATGTGTCTCATGTTTAATACTACTGGAGGATATAGAATGAAGGCTTATCAATAACTGGCACATTTCCTGAATCACTTGAAATGAAATTGACAAAGGAAAAGGAAAGCCAAGGAAAGCCAGCAAAGCTGAAGAGAGTATGTGTCCATTGAAACATGCAGACTAAATGAACAATCCAAAACCCTGCTTATTGACCTTGCGTGTTCATTTTCTTAATACAACTGATTGCTATCGCTTTCAAATCACATAGATTGTGCTTCTCTCTACAACAGTATACATTTCGACGGAAATGTTGAATATCAGGGGTGAGCAGAAGTCCCTGTGCCTCACTGCAGCTTAACTCATGTACACAGCGATGCTGCATACATTAGACAATAACAGACTAATAAAGTCTCTGAAGACTGACACTCCAGGAAATCAAAGAACCACTGCAGCTGGAGGGAGGGTGAGAATAATGCACCACTTCAAATTGCAAGTTTGAAAAGAAAGGTTGCACAGCTTTGGTACGACAGGTCAACGGCAAACAATCCCCTTCATCTCCCTCAGGCAAACATGCAAATCTTCGACTGTGTCTCCTGCTCAGGTGTTTGCTCAGGTGATAATTCAGAACACAAGGACACCTGTGTCTGGGCTGCCCATCCCTGTGAGCACAAATGACACACCATGGGTAAAGCTGGTGTATGACTCTGTAACTATGGTAATTCCCATCATTTGCTTAGTATGATTATTCTAAGTGACAAAAAATATCCCAGGGCTTGGCGTGTCTGTCATTGCACTGCTCTGCCTGGTATTAAAGGCTGCAGAAAGCATCTGTTGCCACAGCAGGGAGCGCAGCCCTGGCCCTGCCACAACGCCTGCAAAATGGCTCTTCAAAGTCAGGGAGATCTTTTAAAGCTGAGCCCAGTACACTTAAATATTCTGATCTACAGCTATCAACAGTTTCCACTTATCCACTTATCTCAGTTTCCCCTAAATATCACCCTCTCTGTAAGAGCTCACACCTCCTGCTCCTCCTCCTCACTCGGCCTACATTTACTCCAGCTCAAATATTGCTACTGTATGGACATTTGCTTGTCCAACAGCACTGTTGTTGTTTCCTCAGTTGAAGGTTAAATGAAGGTGGCAGGTGATGGTTTGGTCAATATCTTGCTGTGTAAAGGAGGACTTTGGCCCAACAAATCAATTAGACATATGACAAATACACAGCAAGATATTGACCAAGCCATCACCAGACATTTCCATTTAACCTTTTTTAAACTACACTCACACCTTCAGGTATGGAATAGATTATTTATTTAACTAGGCAAATCAGTTAAGAATAAATTCTTGTTTACAATGACTGTTCCTAAACAGTGGGTTAACTGCCTGGTTCAGGGGCAGAACAACAGATTTCTATTTTGTCAGCTCGGGGATTCAATCTAGCAACCTTTCGGTTACTGGCCCAACGCTCTAACCACTAGGCTACCTGCCGCCCCTTAAAAAACAGGACTGTCTCTTAATGAGTTTGTTGAGGTGTTTGCGGGACTTTAACTCAACATCAATTCTTAAGCTAGTTTTTATTGATTGAAGTTAAGCTCAAAATAGAGAAGAGTATTTTTATCATATGGTATCACTAGAGTTTAGTGTTTTCACTACAGGTGGCTGGTGGCACCTTAATTGGGGAGGACAGGCTCATAGTAATGGTAGGTACGGAATGATTGAATGGTATCAAACACATCAAACACATGGTTTCCATGTGCTTGATGCTATTCCATTCTCATTTATTATGAGCCTTCATCCCCTCACCAGCCTCCTGTGGTTTTCACCTATGGCTATCATTGCCATATTGAACACAATTGGTTGTATGAATACCTATGTTGGAACGGGTGAACTTGGCCATATGGGAGACTGTAGTGCTTGGACATGAGGGGGAGGCAGACTGGCCTGAAAAGGAAGACATCTGAAGATTATTGTCTATTTTTTGAGTCAGGGAGCGGGAGCTACAGTCTACTGACTAATAAAACTTTTAGTACGCTACAACTACAGGTATAGTGGACTGATATGAATTTTTAGTCTACCGATATGTCTCATATAACAACTAGTCTGGGTGGTTACTACTACAGAGCAAATTAAATCAAATCAAGCTTTATTTATACCACACATTTCAGACAAGGAATGCAATGCAATGTGTTTCACAGGAAAAAACGAATACAAAACAATAAAAACAAGGCTGAAATATTTACTACACAACAAACAAAAGAATGAAAAAACTGAATGACTAAAAAGCACTCTAAGGAAAAAAAAAAAACGTATGTGCTTTAAGATCTCCTTTAAAAATGTCCACAGTTTCGGCCCACCTCAGGTTCTCTGGCAGGCTATTCCAGAGGCCGGGGGCATAATAACTAAAGGTATCCTCTCCATGCATCTTGGTCCTAGTCTTTGGGAAAGTTAAACGGCCAGTGCCAGAGGACCTGAGAGACCTACTGGGTACATAACTTAAAAGCATGTCTGACTTTTAATTGGGGTGCGCAATCGTGGCTTGAGCAATGAATACCATCAAACAACAAGCAAATAAGGTCTAATGTGTGGTTAGAGGTGATCATTGGTAATGATTTATACTACAGGAAGGGACTTTTCCTCTGATGAAACAAAGACGGCATCATTTTAACTTTTATTGACACTACAATATACAGCATATGCACGTCTGATAGCCTTCCTGTATGCTGTACCTAAAGCTTAATTTGATCCCTCTGTTTGTAATACGTGTGACATTGAGCCTAATGTTGTTGGAACAAAAGTCAATATTAATTTACAGATTCACTAATGAGACTGGATTCATATGAATTTATAAACGGGATCCTCATTACCATTGTTACTGCAGAGAAACCCACAAACTTTGTCTGAAAACAGCGGAGTCTGTATTGGTCTACTAATGAACGGAGGCATCAGAGTGCTCAGCGCTGATGGCAAGGGCACGCAACAGAGAAGGGCAATTATTCACAGATGAGGGGAGTATCTGCATCATCTTAGTTCCTTATTGGTGTGAAATATTATGTGTCTTAATGGTTGCTGACATCAGACTTGTTTTCTAAATGCCTGCTTGACCTAGTCAACCATGCAGGCAACTGGGCCAGGAGCTGCGTCTCCAAGATTCACCTCCCACCTGTATTTCAGCCCTTTATCCATATTCATGCACTCACAACTAGTTTATGTTAAAGAAACCGCATACAGTATAGCTTATAGAAATCATACTAACAGATATCAGAAGAATAGTCTTTGTCAGAAATGGAATGTGAGAGCTACAGTAGTACTCAAGTATCCACCAAGGATTTGATACCAATAATTGATGGATGACTCATGCAGAAATAAATCAATGTAGTTATTTTGCAGAGAATATACCTGTAGGGATGATTTCCATCAGTGTTAGACTACAGAAGTTGCTTTGTGCTGCACATAAACAGAAATCTACATACTGACAGTGGATACCACTGTGGAAACTGGTGAGGAGATGGAAAATAAGAAAGGAAAGCATTACCAAGCAGATACATGTATGGAAAGTGGTTTTAGCTTCCACACCACACAGTGAACGTATCATCAAGAAGATGGATACCCACCTGACGGGCACACATTATTATCAATTGCATAAGTTAAAAGCCTTACGTACTTCAGCATGGCACAGCAAGAACATGTGCTGACACCAACTGCAATATAAGCATGAAAAAGATGCAAAATGTTTCCCTACATAAATGTGATGGGAGATCCAATCATGTATATTAAGTAGATTACAACTCAGGGCCATCTCCGTCTTTCCTGAGTTTACAGGGTATATATTCAAAACAATACTACATTAGTCACTTTACCCCTATCTATACTATCTATACTGTATGTACAGAATGTATTCACAGCCCTTGACATTTTCCACATTTTGTTGTGTTACATCCCGAATTTAAAATGCATAAAAAATAAAAAAATAAATGTATTACTGGCCTATACACAATACCCCATAACGTAAAAGTGGAAATAGTTTTTCTAAATGTTTTAAATTCATAAAACATGAAAAGCTGAAATGTCTTGAGTAAATAAGTATTCAAGAACCCCTCTATTATGCAAGCCTAAATAAGTTCAGGATTAAAAATGTGCTTAACAAGTCAAATAATAAGTAGCATGCTTTAAAAAAGCAGACATTGAATATCCCTTTGAGCATGGTGAAGATATTCATTACAATTTAGATGGTTTATCAATACACCCAGTCACTACAAAGATACAGACGTCCTTCCTAACTTAGTAGCTGGAGAGGAAGGAAACCGCTCAGGGATTTCACTATGAGGCCACTCGTAACTTTGGAGCAGTTACAGAGTTTACTGTCTGTCATAGGAGAAAACTGAGGATGGATCAAAGACATTGTAGTTACTCCACAATAATAACCGAATTGACAGAGTGAAAAGAAGGACGCCTGAATACAAAGTGTTAATTTTGGGGCAAATACAATACATTACTGAGTACTAGGGTTGAATGGCGGGAACGGCGGGAACCCGGGTATCTAGATTTACCAGGATTTTCCCTCCCAAAACCACTATCTTTTCCCGGGATAACAGAGGAACCGGTAAAATATTATAAATTATTTTTATGAACAGCATGGCTTGAAATGGAACTATTAAATTATGTGCAATGTCTAAATCTGGCTTCTCTGCAGACTCTGCATGATGAATCAACGCTCAGGTTGGTGACAGACAGCCCATCTCAGTATGGAGTGCAATTCACAATGCATGTAGACCTGTTATCTCATCATGGTAACTTTTTTTCTTGTGACAGGTAGGCCTACATTTGTTCCAGCATTGCCTATACTACAGTAATATAAAGACCGAATGCACTTACTGACCGAATGTAATTTACTGTACCCATAATCATCTGGCTTTCGGGGGTCACCTTGTTTTTTAATTGTTAATGTCACATCTGCTCCTGCCACACCCCCTAGTGGACATCCGGTGTCACCTTGACCTGCAGCCACTTCTCCAGTACACACTCTCTCTCTCTCTCTCTCTCCCTCCCTTTCTGTTTGTTTGTAATTGTGTGGTTGGAGACAGGTGTGCTGGAGCCAGAGCGGATCCTCACCAGCTGCAACCCCTTCCATAATCAAGATCTCTACAAATACTCAGTCCTGCATCTTCCACTCTGCCAGATCGTAATCTCTGCTCAGTCAGTTTATGATTCTAGCTATTTATGATTATTCAAGACCCTGTTACCCTGCTGTGTCTGTTTCCCTGCCTGACGCTGTTTATCCTCTCACTACAGTTTTGCCGTTCTGACTCTGGCTCCTGGCTCCTGTTCCACATCTCACCAACCTGCTACCCTGTTCTGCATTCACCACACCACCACTCCATTGGATTCTCTCCGGACCTGTTTACCCTGTTCCAACCCAGCTCACTCCAACCTCAGCCTCCACATTAGTTTCCTACTACTCATCTGAGCTTCCCCAGATCTGCACTCCATATCCCCCTGTGTTACAATAAATACCTTAGTTTATTCATCCCTGTTTCTTGGTCTGAGTCTGCTCTTGGGTTCCCCTGTGCTGCTCCGCCTAACAGTAAAGTTTTGCACTTTTTTAATTTGCAGCTGCAGAGTTTTATAATAGCCTATCACTTGAATATCATTGCTTTAAATCACTGCACATATGAGCACTCTCTCACAGTCTTCCTCTCTCTCCATTAACACCATTCAAATGGCATCCAAAATAGACAATCCTGTTCTAGATTTATATATAGATGTCCTAGCCTAACTCTTTCAGGTAATAAATTCAATGCAGTATTAGCCTTATATTTAGCTCATTTCTGATGGGTTATGCATTATAAGCTTCTAACGTATATCCTCTGTCTCTTGCACAATACCCAAGCACCTGTGCTCCGCTGGCCTCTCTCCTTAACAAACACTCCTTAGCTCTTGGAGTCCCATGCAGGAAAAGCTAGACTAGAATAGCCTGCTGGACTTTTAGTTATTTATTTTTGCATTTCTTATACCAATAGACTATTCGAAGAGGGACGCAAGCTCTTTTTGCTGAATGTTAAATACAGCAGCCAATAGAACTCACGGATAGTTTGAAAGAGTGAATACGCTTTGGCGGTAAGCTATAGCAATTATTTATTCAGACCCTAACCATTCAATCTTTGTGACGTGAAATTAAAGCCTTCTGCATCTAATTCTAGTTCTATATTACTCAAGGATTTCATTAGAATGATGAAGATAAGGACTACGAAACATATTTCTATTAACTGTTGAAAGTGAGAAAGGAACAAAGCAACAATAGAGAAAAAGGAGGAAAGCTAATAACATTAGGGGAAATATTATGAAAGGTATATATACTACTTATACAAATAGGCTCTATTATATTTCAACGATATAATCAAATTTGCTAGCCTATACTTGTAACTTTGTATACTGCATGTGCTGCACCAGAATCACATGTTCTCTTCTGCTTTATCATGGTTTGAAAGATGTGCGTAATTCCAGTCCATATAATACAATACAGTAAAAGTTCACACTCAAAAATATTAGCCTACTGGAGCTAGATTAATTTAAATCCAGACATATTTATATGCTTTATAACGCTTTTGAATGACACTTCCGTTTTGGCGGGCACATTTGTAAAATACCAGGAAAATATTCAACCCTACTGAGTACTACTCTCCATATTTTCAAGCATAGTGGTGGCTGCATCATGTTATGAGTATGCCTCTAATGGTTAAGGACTGGGGAATTTTTCATGATATAAAAAAAAAATAGAATAGAGCTAATCACATGCAAGATCCTAGAGGAAAACCTGGTTCAGTCTGCTTTTCAGCAGACACTGGGAGATGAATTCATCTTTCTGCAGGACATTAAACTAAAACACAAGGCCAAATCTACACTGGAGTTCCTCACCAAGCAGACAGTTAATGTTCCTGACTGGCCGAGTTACAGTTTTAACTTAAAACTTCTTGGATATAGGGGGCGCCCTTTTAATTTTTGGATAAAACAACGTTCCCGTATTAAACAAGATATTTTGTCACGAAAAGATGCTCGACTATGCATATAATTGACAGCTTTGGAAAGAAAACACTCTGATGTTTCCAAAACTGCAAATATATTATCTGTGAGTGCCACAGAACTGATGCTACCGGCGAAACCAAGATGAAATTTCAAACAGGAAGTGCCCCAGATTTTGATGGGGCTGTGTTCCAATGTCTCCTTATATGGCTGTGAATGCGCCAGGAATGAGCTTACACTTTCTGTCGTTTCCCCAAGGTGTCTGCAGCATTGTGACGTATTTGTAGGCATATCATTGATCATTTTACACTACATCTACCAGGTGCTCGCTTGGTGTCCTCCGTCGCAATTATTGCGTAATCTCCAGCTGCGTGTATTTTTCCATTTGCTTCAGAGGAGAAACCCAACTGCCATGAATGATTTATCATCGAATAGATATGTGAAAAACACCTTGAGGATTGATTCTAAACAACGTTTGTCATGTTTCTGTCGATATTATGGAGTTAATTTGGAAAAAAGTTTGGCGTTGTAATGACTGAATTTTCTGGTTTTTTTCTTAGCCAAACGTGATGAACAAAATGGAGTGATTTCTACTACACAAATAATATTTTTGGAAAAACTGAACATTTGCTATCTAACTGAGAGTCTCCTCATTGAAAACATCCGAAGTTCTTCAAAGGTAAATGATTTTATTTGAATGCTTTTCTTGTTTTTGTGAAAATGTTGCCTGCTGAATGCTAGGCTTAATGCTATGCTATCTATCAATACTCTTACACAAATGCTTGTGTAGCTATGGTTGAAAAGCATATTTTGAAAATCTGAGATGACAGTGTTGTTAACAAAAGGCTAAGCTTGTGAGTGAATATATTTCTTTCATTTAATTTGCGAACGTTGCGTTATGGCAATGAGCTTGAGGCTATGATTACGCTCCCGGATACGGGATTGCTCGACGCAAGAATTTAATCTACTAAAAATCTATGGCAAGACCTGAAAATTGTTGCCTAGCAATGATGTCTACCAACAAAATGCTAGACATCTACCTCAATTACCTCGTACCCCTGAACATTGACTCAGTACTGGGACCCCGTGTATGTAGCCAAGTAATCGTTACTTCATTGTGTATTTACTCCTTGTGTTATTATTCTCTCTGCAATGTTGGGGAGGGCCCGTAAATTAACATTTCACTATTAGTCTGCTCCTATTATTTACAAAGCACGTGACAAAAAAAACATGATTTGATTTGACATTACTCCCACACACGGAGAAAGTATATTTATTTGGATTTCATACCATAATGGTGTTTTGTTTAGTAAATCAATCTAAACATGCATTCTTGCATTTAATTAATCCCAGAAGCCTGCTTACTGTGTTTGATTGAAAAGGATGCTATGTTTTGTTAACCATTTATATCAATTTACAAGCCCTTACTATTAGAGAGTACCCAAATCAATTATGACTATTGTTAGACAGAAGCTATGTGTGATGTGGCACCACAGTGCAGACCCTCCATTACACATTCAAGTGCACTTGCTTATTTTCATTAGATTCTAATCATCTTTGACTGGTGTCACCCCCTTATCTGCACTCCCAAAGACTCAGTTGAATTGAGCTTGGCCTGGTTCCGACAGAGTACATCTAACACTCCACTGAAGTAGAACTGACATAGAATTCATAAGATGAAAATGTTGTGTCATATGCATGAGCCAAACATTGCAATGGCAATCTACTTACTTTACCAATTCCTATATAATTATACAATACAGAAAATGTGCATTTTCCCTTGCTGAAGGCAATTCTCTTTTCCAGCCGTTTGTTTCATATCTCGCTTTCTCCTTCAAATCAATAAGCATTTGCTCTTTTATGACAATGATGAATGAAACCCCTTCTCACACCCTTATGATATTGTTTACCCACAAACATTACTTAGATGGAGATATGAAAAGCCTGGCAGTTGGAGCCAATATCACATTCCCTGAAATTCAATGAGCTAATACATTACTGAAATGGCTTGGTCATCTACAGTGTACAGGCTTGGTCATTTACGGTGTACAGGCTTGGTCATTTACAGAATACATCATCCCTCTAATACAAAGTCCTGCTACCACGTCTCGCTATTTCCCCCAACAATAAACCCATACCCCCCTTCCATTCTCAAAGGATTTCCTCCAGTATCCCCCTGCCACACCTCGGCCTGTGTGACTTACGTGCTTCAGGCGTGGTGGTGCTCTCCTTGCTGACCCGGGGCCCACAGCCCACCCTGGTGCAGGGGCGCAGGTAGAACTTGTATCTGCTGATAGCCTCCAGGTTCTGCAGGACCCACATGGTGGTGTCAGGGTTGCTGATATCCACAGTCTGCAGGACACCCACCTCCTCTGTGTCGTTGACTAAACACACACAGAGACTCGATTAAACGTGTCTTCATGTATTAATGGACACAAAGGATATCTCTGATACAGAAGGAAAAAATAAGCATTTGATTGATCATTTGAAAAGGACACTCATAATATGTTGTGGGTTTGGTAGATATAGGACCACATTGTGTGAGCATGTAATCATGGGTTGCATGTTTCGTCACAATGTTGTTTTGAATGTTTGTTTTGGACTGATGGCCAACTGAGCATTCTACTCAATGTATTGTCAATGAGCGCTGATAAAGATTGAATCAAAGGTGCATTAGAGTGGCTTAGAAATACAATGCCATTCAAAAGGAGGCAAATAATTACAAGGAAAATCTTTTTAATCATTTTGATGTTGCCAGGTTGGCTTTAGATGCAGTATAACGTTAGCTAGTTAGCTAAGATTGAGGGGAGGACACCGGATTTTAGCGAGCTACTGTTAGCATTGCTAGCTATTCTTGACAAACTTTGCTAGCTAATGACAACATTTCCATCTGTTTAAAGTAAATTTGATGACATGATAATGCTGGCAAAGTTGTTTCCTACTGAACATTTGACTACTTTAGCAATGTCGTCGTATTTCCAGGCACTATAGTGTAATTTAGGCTAAACAGTCGTTAGCCTTCATCCAGAATGACTGGGCTTATCACGACTTTAGGACACCACTATTCACAACAATGGCATGACACGACCGAGTGATGGAGGTGCAACCTGTGAACAACATCTGATTTGCATTGGTAGTTGGTTCTTCCTTCCCTAGAGATGGAACTGGCCATCAATCTAACAGTGTAGGTCCTGTGAAACCTGTGAAATATTAAGCTAGCAAATAACCTCTATGAAGCTGGGCTCAGCCCTGGAACAGCTTTGCAGCAGCTTTTCAATTCCTCTGCTGCTTCCTCTGGTGCATTATCTTTACCATTAACATCACTTCCTCCAAAACCACTCACTTCAAAAGAGTCCATCAGCTTTATCATGATTGCACAATGAAAACGTCCCTTCTTCTGAAATACAACATGACACTTTTGACCCTCTTGTGCAGCGGAAAAATCAAAAACCATTAGGGAGAGTTACTTTGCAAAGCTGTCTTTGAAATGTTTTAATCAGCCTCATCATTGTTATTGTTTCAGGCCAGGGAGGGACACACACATACACGTTATTGTTGTCCTGTGACTGTTTAATCTGGGTCGTTGGTTGTGACGAAGTCCCCGGTGGACAGGATGGGGTCAGTAACCAAGACCTTAAAAGGCCGTGACACGCTGGCCTTGGTCAGCGCTGCTGGTGCCGGATCACAACACACCACACAGGCCAGATACTGACCCCTCTCTCACCAAGGGGGTCATTCTACATTCATACTATCAATGAGTCACACTGGATATCCACTTCCATGCTTTCTGATGACATCCAATAATGCCATCCAATAACAGACGTTTAACATTTAGCTGTATTCAACCCTCATTCTTTTCTCCTTGAGGGTATTTTTCATCTGAGTATTTGTTCTCCATTTGATCATATTCTCATGCAACAACTTGTGAGATTTAAACCTGTGGATCTTCACTATCAAAGCTCTGCATGTATTTTCTCACATTTCTATATTAAGACAAACATTTCACACCAGCTGTAGGAGCTAAACTAGAGACTATCATTAACAAGCATTAAAACATGCACTGTAGCACCACTCATAAGCACAGCAATATATCATAGTGGTAAGATCAAGGAGTTGCTAGACATATTGAATGAAGGGAGCCTGGTGCATGTCAGACTGCAGGTTAACAGGGAAGTGGAAAGATTTGTACATACTCAGCTGATACTCTAGCAGGTATCCTGTAAGGACTCCGTTGGCCTCCAGAGGAGGTGCCCAGGTGAGAGTGACGGTGTGCTTCTGAACATCTGTGACCCTGAAAACTGGGGTTTTCTCTGGAACTGGGAAACAAACAAATATACAAGTAGTAAAAAGTGTTAACACAATAGCACAATAAGCTTGTGTCCAGATAGTTTATTTTCTTCTTCAGTTGCACAGTAGTGAATTAATATGTTCCATGGCACGCTCCTCTCCCCTCCTGTCTTACCTCCCTCTGGGGTTTTGAAGTTGACGGCGTGGCTACCTGGCCCATTGCCTCGCCTGTTGAAGGTCATGATGATGAGGCTGTACTCAGAGAAGGGCGTGAGCCCTGGTACCATGGCATGGTTCCGGTCCCCCGGGAATGTCAGAGTGTGTTTGTCCCCGTGAGTCTTCTTTGAGTCCAGCAGACTACGCAGCCGCCACCAGCTTATCTGACACCGCCATGACAGAAGGACACACAGTGTTATGAATCTAACAGATCGTATGTGAGAAAAGGACAATACATCCTGAATGGGGAAGGCTATAGTCTGGGTTATAGTATTTTGCGCTAGTGGCCTGTGTAAGGTAACAGTGCGCTGCCAGCGTTATGGAGACAAAGTGGAGTGAGAGGTCCAGGAGATCCAACGAGGTCAGAGTCTCTCCCTTTAAACTGTGTCTGAAAGTTTCAGGGCTGTTTTAAAGAATTACCCTGTAGCCTCCCAGATGTCCATGCAGCTTGTCCTTGTGAACACGCATCCAGCTGACCTTGACCAGCGAGTTGTTCATCACCTCCACCGCTACATCATCAGGAGCCGCAGAGGGGACTGCAGGGCCAAATACACTCACGTCACAGTCCATTCAGCCCGTACATGTGAAATATAAGCTCAGCTTTATGGTGAATGATCCACCAGATCATAATATATGTTTGGTATTGGCTGAGTTGAGTATTTAGATGCTTCAAATATATGCTTCTGTAAAATATGAATCTATAGATCAGTGACTGCATCTAAATAATGTGATGTACCACTTTCACAAGGTAGGAACTAGTGTGGGGCTCACTGCTATTACCTAAGCGATGATACCAGACAGTATGACAACAAAGTATTACGAAACCTCTAAAGGAAGACAAAACATTCTTAACAAGGTTGCTTTTTAAAAATCTATAACATTGTATTTGACCACCTGAGGTAACTTCCTGAGGGCAAGTCCAAAAGAAAGCTAAAGATGAAGATGGAAATATAAATAAATACAAACCAGCATGGAATGAAGTGGTTTATGACTTCTAAACGAGAGTTTTAGCTCAATAAAGCTACTACATGCATATCACACATTTCATCAGCTACTGCGGCCTTTTCAGAGAAAATAGTCTATATTTTAAAGACTATAGCCTACCATACACACAGCTGAATGGTACATACTGTACCGTATTATCCTTGTGCATTTCAATAGTATAATTATTGTGAAATACACATAGAAACTCTCTGTGTTTAAGTCACTCACAGTCTTCTCCAGAGTAGCCCGTCACCACTTTGGGTTCAGGTCCCCATCCGTGGTGGTTCCTTGCCTGGATCCTGATCTCATATGGCACAAACGTGGGAGTGTCCTTCACTACAAACGAGTGTCTCTTCACCACATGCTCCTGCCAGTCCTCCTCCACATGCTGTCTCTTATAACTCACCTTATATTCAAGGCCTGGCCCATTGTGTTCAATGGGGGACAATGGCTGCAAGAGTGAGGAAGGTAAGAATAACAGTAACACACAGATTATTAACATTATATAGGAACTTGAACAATTAAGCAAGGATTTCTTTATATGTCTTTCTTCATCTAGGCTATTGCAGGATTATAATGACAAGCCCATACACTTGGATCCTAACGAGGCTTTGATAATATAAAATCAGTAAAACAATTAGACATTTGACTGGGTGCTGGGCCCAGGCAGCTCTGAGCCACACCTCTGATATAAAGAGCAGGCTTCACAGATTGTAGAGAGATCTAGTGCTTTCATCACAATTGCCTGACCATGATGGGAAATAGAATAAGACACTATTATCCACAAAAGCAAATCATTAACAATGAGAGAGCTCATCAATTCAGGAGCTACATTACTCTGCAGGAGCAGGGAGATAATAAGTGGGGGTGAGATTAATGTTTTTACAATAAAGCTGAATTTATTACTGTACATGTAAGAAATCTTCTCTCCTCTCTTTTCACTTTCTAATAAAAGCACCACAATGAGCAGCTTTGATAGCAATCCAATTCACCATCAAAATAGCTCTTCTAAAGTTATAAATCAACAATATGAAATATCAACAGCATGGATATTTGATTCCTGAGGGATTCTTATTATAATTGCATGTACACTCTTAGAAAAAAGGGTTCCCAAAGGGTTCCAAAAGGGTTCTTCAGCTGTCCCTATAAGTATAGGAGAACCCTTTGTGGTTCTAGGTAGAACTCTTTTGGGTTCCATGTAGTGTGTCTAACATGGAACTCAAAAGGGTTCTACTTGGAACAAAAACAGTTTTACTTGGAACCAAAAATGGTTCTTCAAATGGTTCTTCTATGGGGACAGCTGAAGAACCCTTTTAGGTTCTAGATAGCACCTTTTTTTCTAAGAGTGTACACTTTCTCTTTGAATGAAGAGAGTTTTTGATTTCCACAAAAATGTTACTCCTGTGAAATATTCAGTATTCAGAGAGGTGCATACGTATTCAGGGAAGGTACAGTATATTGAAGGAACCACATTCTGTTTCTTACCTCCCAGTTGATATCCATTTCATGTGGCAAATGACCTTCAATTTTGATATTTTCAGGGTTCTTGTCAGGGGCTGGTGAGAGAGAAGAAATATGGATTTTGGCAGAAATCTCCTGTGAAATGTGCACATAAGAGACCTTGGTATCAACAAGAGTGGAATCAATTATCTCAGATGATGAGTGTTTTAAAGTTCAACGAGCAGTGCAGGCAGCTCTGGTGGCCTGTACGGTGATATGAGGAGGAGGACAAGGCAACATGAGTGGAGGAATTCCTACCTGTGGGAGGGGTCTTGTATCTCTCTGTGGGCTCACTGGGGCGCCCTCTGCCCACTGTGTTGACTCCAGACACTCGGAAGCGATAGTTGACATGTCCGTAAAGTTTGAGGACTGCCGAGCCGTGATTTCCAGGAACTCTCTGAAGCTCTCTCCAGGTCCCTGGCTCCCACTGGCTCTCCTCATACTCAATAATGAACTCTGTTGACAGGGTGAGACACACAGACCAGTCCCCAATCTGCCCAAGCCCTTTGCCAAAGGGGCTGTTTACCTAACAGCCAGCAATGCAGCAAACTATTCAGACCCTGCACTGAGCAGGATACTTGCTCCAAAAGATTAAACTACTAATTTGTATTGGGATGTTGACATGAGACTAACACAATGATAAAGTACTAATTCAATTTTTCTTAGTAAATATGTGCCATGTTATTGTCAGTGTATACTGTATACTACAGGCCTGATGCTCCAACATGCATGCATATTGTGTTTGCTGTGTTTGAAGAGCCAGGTGGATGACCAGACTATTACCAGTGGTTGAGCTGTTGTGGTCCTCCCCAGGGATCCATTTGAGCTTCACACTTCTGCCCTTGTGTTCAGATAGCACCAAGTTCTCAGGTGCATGTGGGATGTCTGGAAAACACCACCACCACAACAACATTGCTTTGATAACACACAAAGACAGGGAATCCTCTGGAGTGGAAAAGGACTGAGGAAAAACATTTGAAGCAGAAACTGACCAATTGAGAAGAAAGAAAGTGAAAACTATGATGCAGTAACGTAGTCATAGACATCTAATGCCTGCGTTTCAAACTCATAAAAGACACACCCTCGTCCACTTATCCTCGCCTTATGCCCTTGGGGGAATCCCCCTCACCGTCCTGTACGTCAGTCCAAACGATTAGCCAAACAAGGGAAGTTTGCAACGTAAGCCCCTCAGCCCTCGTTTTTGATCGAGTTTGCAAGTGTACTATTATGTTCACTTCGAGGCCTGAAACACCCCATAATTCAATTCGCGATGATTGTACATCCACTAAGAAAAGTCAGCCGAAACTTAAAACCCCAACGTCAATATGGACAAGTTAACACACAAGTGTAAGTAAAGAGCAATGTAAAAAGGTTAGAAAGTGTGCTACTAATGCACATGACGACACAAACACGTCTCGTAAAAGTAATGATGTTTTTGTTTGGTTAACTTTTGGAAATTGTATAAATATATTTGTATATATTAAGTTATAAGTTCCAGCTAGGCAGGCAAATGTTAGTTAGCTAATTATTTTGGTAGCTATAATACGGTAGATGTATATTAATAATGATATAGTTAATATAAGTAGACATGCAATCATAATTGACTGTAGCGCATACAGTATATAGCACCCACAAGCTACCGGTGGCTGAAAACACAAACATTGCGGGATGAACGAGTGACGAATTTCTGGACAAGGGCGGTCCATTATAAAAATCATTCCTTCCTCCCTCGCCCCTTGTCCTGCAAGTGTACAGTATACTCGTCAGACGTCATGATACGTCATCAGAAGTGTCTACTCAATTTGAGGGCTGAGGGGATAGAGTGTGTCTTTTAAGTGTTTGGAATGCAGCCATTGTTTTTTGAAAAGGAATCAAACAATGTAAATGCATTTTACTGTAAATGCAAAGCCAAGGTCTGAATCTGAAGACATGTGTAATCATGTTCTGCTCTGAGTACTATGCCATGGCACGCTTGGCTTCATCATACGGTATGGATCCATACTGTGACATGCATTTCTATTGTGCTGGGTGTCATAGAGCCTTTAGGTCTGAGCAGGCTTTGATATATTTGACATATTTTGCTCACCCAGCACCATGAGTAGTGCAGAGGCAGTGTCCTGATCCATTGGAGTTCTGGCCACACACTTGTACATGCCCTGGTCTCTGTGGCTGACGTTGACAATCTGCAGTATACCATCCTCTATGAAATATCTATCGGCAGAGAAAAAGAGAGACAACCTATTGATCTGTGCCATCTAAAAAGCAAGTGAACTTTCCTGCTAGGCTTATATACGTAACACCACAAGAGAGGCTTATCTTACCCAGAATTCTCTGTGTGGTTTAGTGCTATCTCCATATCGTCTTTTTCCCACACAATCTCAAAGTCGCCACTGAATGAGTTGTCGTACACCGCCAGGCAGGAGAGCTGGGCTGTGGTTCCTATTAGGACCTGCAAGTCTTCCGGGGCCTGGAATATCTTTGTGGGATCTTGGATAGTTCAAACACACAACTGTATATGTAAAGGTTTATGTTTAGGACCGAATGTTTTCTGACTACGTGACTGAAGCAGGGAAAACTAGGTAAGACAGTTTTCAGGTCACATAGTTAGAAAAAACACATGGTCCTAGACTAGGGTGTTTAAAAAAATGCTTTATTTTATTGAGTTGTATACCTTTAACATCCAGTAAGGCAGTGATAGCAGACGTCCCTTCAGTATTCTTGGTGTAACATGTGTATTGGCCCATGTCCTCTTTTTCCACATTATAGATCTCCAATGATCCATTCTGGTGAACTGTAAACCTTGGTCCCTCCAAAGATCCTGTGGAGTCCTCCTTGTTCCTGTAAAACATTCAAAGCAATCAATTAAAGTCTCCACTTGCGATTAAATTTAATTACAGAAGAATGTTTTTGAGCACATCACAAGATAAAAAATGTTTCATTAAAGTTATTGTGTATGTGTAAGATGCTTTCTTTCTGTATATTTCCTCAATAAACAGTGGATCACCAACCGATAAACAGATTCTGTACACATAACTATCTCTTGACACGTTGATATCTACTGCTCTCTACTGGCCTCTGAGAGGACTGTTTGGAGCTGGACTTGCCTGGTATTGCCTGGGTGCCAATGATGACATCACATGACAGCAATAGCAGAATGAGCTGGGTAAAGCCCATGCTGATCTGGGACCAGGGTTAGGGAGAGTCTACTCACCAGGTAACAGCAGATGGTGGAGAACTGAACACCTTGCAGTGCATCACTATAACCTTCCCCTCCACCGCTGAATACTCCAGACCTTCCTCTGTCAGGATCATGGGAGGCAGATCTGTGGGGAGAGACATCCCAGTGAGTGATTCAGGGTTTGGGATACGAATGAGATATGAAGGGATTTAAGTGTGGTCCTCCAATTGAACAGACTACTTCTTCCAGTATTTGGCTATAAAGAGTTAATACTAAAGTCAATTAAAATTTGAGAGCCAAAATGTTAAGGTGAAAATGTTGTCATCCTTCTTTGTTAATTACCATTTATTTTAAAAGAATGGCTGGACTGTCAATGAAAATAGAAAAAATGAAAACATAGAATAATGAGCGCTAAATTTTAAATAAATGCGTCTTATCATTCCTAGCCAAAACATCCTGTGTCTGTCTCACTTCATGGAAGCTGTGATTTTGCACCCAGAAACAGACCAGTGACAAACTCCAGACATTTCTGAAAAGCCAAAAAGAGCAAATAATTTCTTATCGGCTCTTATAAAAGCAGCACATGTTAGTGTTATGGCATTGAATTCTGAATTGACTGGAGAAATGGGTTAGCATATAAATGCCTGGGAGCATGCGGAGTGAATCACAGGGGATGTGGGTGGGTAATCCTTATGGAGGACCGTGGTGCTCAAACATTCCTTTACCATGGCCCATGGGCTGCAGAGTAGAGACCGTGCCAGAGCTGTCTCTCAAACCAGACACAACACCACTCACAGACCATCTTCCACCGCCTAACGCCAATGTCTGGCAATTACAGAGAAACAGATGCTGCCCGTTCTATTGCCAAGCAACCAGTTGGATTCTTTACTGCACTTTCCTTGCCATACAATTTCATACTTAATAATGGGTAACTATAAATAGATGGGCGCATCTGGTTAAACAGAGTGATTAAGACTGAGATTTAGCAACTATTTATTTGTAACCAATAAAACATAAAGCCTCAGATGAAAGTAAAGGCTATTTTCAGAGGTGGAGATTAAAACCAGTGAAGCCCCATAAACTTACTCATGATCATGATATTGGCATTGGCTAGCAGGGTTCCATGTCTGTTGGAGGCCTCACATTGGTAGACGGCACTGTCAGTCGAGTTGGCTTTGTGCAAGACAATTTTGTCATCAAACTCTTTTCTGTTAGATGCTGGGACCTCTGTAATAAACAATGAAATCCATTAACTGTGCACCAATAGAAAGTCCTGGAGATGCATGTCTTGTTGAGGTACACTGAGAACATACCCTCAATAGGCTTTCCATTCACCATCCATTGGATGGTGGGCTGAGGAGTGCCCGTGGCGGAGCAATTGATGAGCACATCTGAGCCAATCATACTAAGCTGGCTCTCAGGCTCAGACACCCACTGAGGAGGCTCTGGAAAGACCAACATCAAAGACAGACATAAAACATCTGCAACCAGGGAGGGAACCAGGCCACAGTTTACACATCTCAATAAATGCCTAATTTTTTTGTTTTACATGGAAATCACAAAATACTTGATTGTGTTATCTTACCACCCAGAGACAGTTCTGAAATTGTGACTTTTTGATGCCCTCTTGAAAAGCAGTTTGTTCAATGTACCATAGATGGCACTATTTCTCATGAAAATGTGTTACTATTATGAGGTATCTTCCTACAGTAAAACCTAAATGCAGTTTAAGTTATACAGCATATTTTTCAGATACACACACATACCTTCCACTGATACGTCAAAGTAGTGGACGGCCATTCCATGGATGTTCGTAGCCTTACACATGTACTTCCCCTTGTCATCTTCATCAACCTGGTCAATGCTCAGGAGTTTCCCATGGTTCTCTATTGTTACTCTATCAGGCAGCCTGTGGTCTATCTTCAACCACTCAATCATGGGAGTTGGACTGAATGAAAGAAGAGGGGCAGTGAAATGTTGTATGAGCAGGTTGTTGAAATTGCTTTACATTCAGTGGCATGTACAGCAGATATCATGTTGAAGCAGTCCTTGGTAAAATACAGAGGTAGGTTTACTTACAAGCCCTCTGCAATGCACTCCAGTAGTAGCTCATCACCTTTCACCAGCTGTGTCTCCGACTTGACACCAGAGGGCATCAGAAGACTTGGTTTTCTCTCCATGATTGAATTGGCTTTGAGAATGGAACAGAAACAATCAGTGTTTTATGCTTAGTTAGTGAAACTGGTAAATACTAAAGTGATTTTTCAAAGAAGGCAATGAAAGGGTCGCTTGAACTGCTAACCTACAACACAGTCTTTGGATCCTCAAATAACATTCTATGGAAAAATGGGTGTTGTAGACTGATATACAGTGAGGGAAAAAAGTATTTGATCCCCTGCCGATTTTGTACGTTTGCCCACTGACAAAGAAATTATCAGTCTATAATTTTAATGGTAGGTTTATTTGAACAATGAGAGACAGAATAACAAAAAAATCCAGAAAAACACCCATTTTAATGAGGGAAATAAGTATTTGACAGCTCTGCAAAACATGACTTAGTACTTGGTGGAAAAACCCTTGTTGGCAATCACAGAGGTCAGATGTTTCTTGTAGTTGGCCACCAGGTTTGCACACATCTCAGGAGGGATTTTGTCCCACTCCTCTTTGCAGATCTTCTCCAAGTCATTAAGGTTTCAAGGCAGACGATTGGCAACTCGAACCTTCAGCTCCCTCCCGAGATTTTCTATGGGATTAAGGTCTGGAGACCGGCTAGCTTCATCTTGAGCCACTCCTTTGTTGCCTTGGCTGTGTGTTTTGGGTCATTGTCATGCTGGAATACCCATTTACGACCCATTCTCAATGCCCTGGCTGAGGGAAGGAGGTTCTCACCCAAGATGATGATACATGGCCCCGTCCATCGTCCCTTTGATGCGGTGAAGTTGTCCTGTCCCCTTAGCAGAAAAACACCCCCAAAGCATAATGTTTCCACCTCCATGTTTGACGGTGGGGATGGTGTTCTTAGGGTCATAGGCAGCATTCCTCCTCCTCCAAACACGGCGAGTTGAGTTGATGCCAAAGAACTCCATTTTGGTCTCATCTGACCACAACACTTTCACCTAGTTGTCCTCTGAATCATTCAGAATCATTCAGACTTCAGACGGGCATGTATATGTGCTTTCTTGAGCAGTGGGACCTTGTGGGAGCTGCAGGATTTCAGTCCTTCATGGCGTATTGTGTTACCAATTGTTTTCTTGGTGACTATGGTCCCAGCTGCCTTGAGATCATTGACAAGATCCTCCCGTGTAGTTCTGGGCTGATTCCTCACCGTTTTCATGATCATTGCAACTCCACGAGGTGAGATCTTGCATGGAGTCCCAGGCCGAGGGAGATTGACAGTTCTTTTGTGTTTCTTCCATTTGCGAATAATCGCACCAACTGTTGTCACCTTCTCACCAAGCTGCTTGGCGATGGTCTTGTAGCCCATTCCAGCCTTGTGTAGGTCTACAATCTTGTCCCGGACATCCTTGGAGAGCTCTTTGTTCTTGGCCATGGTGAAGAGTTTGGAATCTGATTGATTGATTGCTTCTTTGGACAGGTGTATTTTATACAGGTAACAAGCTGAGATTAGGAGCACTCCCTTTAAGAGTGTACTCCTAATCTCAGCTCGTTACCTGTATAAAAGACACCTGGGAGCCAGAAATCTTTCTTATTGAGAGGGAATGTAACTTACCTGGACTGCTACTTGAGTCATTGTTGGAATTTTCTGAAATGAAGGTGGGTAGTAACATATGAAAATGTACAAAGCATCCATAGAACAAAAGTGACACACAATGCTGTGGTTTAAATTAATTAAAACATCAGTGGCATCAAGAGCATGGCAAATACAACTTTGAAGATCCTGTTGGATATTGGGAATGTTCTTAATCATATACATGATCATAATGACAAATGCATTGGATCAGAGCTTGATCAGAGCTTGAGACCATTATGGTGATCAAAACAAAGCCTTTTCCTAACCATAACAAGCTCCTTGCTGTAACTGAGATCATAAATAAACGTATTCACAGTCTTTTAGATTGATACCTACTGCTCTTGACTATGACAGACATGGCATTCTTCTGTACAATGGTGCGTATCTTGGGAAAGGCAGCGAAGCAGCAGTAGTCTCTGTGGCTGTCCTTCTCCAGAGCATTAGAGAAGAACAGGTCGCCGTTCAGACCCATGGACACCCTGTCATCCTGCTCTATGTGCTGAAGGCCTGAGAAGGTGAAAAAAAAATTACTCAAATGTGGTTTTTAGCTATTGTGCATCAATAAAACTGCAGGTGTCAACACAAAGGATTTGACATGAATCAGACAGGCCTCTCTCCAGGGCGTGTCAGGGTGTCAGGTCTGGGAAGCCATTAGTCACTTACCGATGGTCATCCAATAGATCTGTAAAGGAGGGATTCCTTTAGGAGGGTTACACTCCAGAATGACAGGCTGACCCTCCTCCACCTCAATGGGATCAATCTTCTCCTTAGGAAACTTCGGTACATCTAACCCCCAAAAATAAACAAAAGTTTACAATGATTTGTCAGTCATTTAGTGTAGTTGCCTTTTTCTCCAGCAGGTGGCAGTACTATGATACTAGTGTTTTGTGTTGGTTGTGTGTGAAGGTGCTTGTATTGAGCCAGTGAATTGGATTTTACAGCATCTTCTTTATATATTGGCTTGCAGGAAAAAAATAGACGTCATTACTACTGTTGTGCTTCTTGTCAGCCACCCTGAATGGTTGAAGCATGGACAAATTTAGTCACAGTTCCCCTCTGTCTGGATTTCTTTGAAGATGTATGTACTATGCTTTGGAACTAAATGAAAAATGTATCAAGTGAAATGATGGAGATGCTAGATCAGTCTCCCTTCTGCCACACAGTCCATATGGGTAGATGCAACTGGGTGTGGAATGTTTTGAAGGTTCAATGACTTTCTGCCATGGCCAATACAACAAACAGCTCACAATTGAGCGACACATTGGATTCCAGGACCTGAATCACTTTGAAATAATTGTAATGGAGCACCACAGAGCTTAGGGATGCTACTCACGGGGCACAACAAACTCAACCTCCTCTGTTATGGCTGTCCCTAGTTTATTCGAGGCATAACAGCGGTAAGTTCCCTGGTACTCTGTGAGGTTCCCAGTGTTGGGGATCACAAACGTCCCCGAGTTTTTCTCCTTGATCAGCCTTGGGTCCTGGTAAGGGTCAAACTCTTCCCCATTTTTCGTCCACCAGAATCTACAAAATCAACAGTTCAATCAGCCACTGATAACATTCAAAATAAACCTTGAAAATGTCAAATGTGTTTCAGCCAAATGTACACAGTGTGTTCAGTGTCCAATGTTGGCACTCACAGTATGTGCAAGACTTCACACCATGAAATCAAACAGCCAAAAACAAGTTGACATGCCAAATCGATGGCCGGTGGTAGGCTGTCTGTTGGGCTGCTAACGAGCTCTCCTGGGTAGTCCCTCTCCCATCTGCTGGGTATGGAATGGTAGAGTAGGATACTCATTACTCACTCTGGCTTGGGGTTCCCTTTGGCTTCACACGTCATGGGGAAGCTCTCATCGAAGGGGAAGGCGATCAGAGAGCTGGGGGACGCCTCTGTGATGGTGGGCAGCTGCTCAACTGGACAACAAACAACAGGGACAACACCTTAATGAAGAAAACTCCAAATACCTACTGCAGGTTTATTATAGCATCATCTCTCACTCTAGTATTAGGTGTTAGGGGATGATTAGTTTCCATTATGATGATATTTTCTTTTCCAATAGTTCTATTTCACAGTGACATCCTGTTTGAACCTGTTCTGCTTTGTCCATGCTTTCTTGTTTAAGTGATATGTGTTAGACATATACTACACAACTACAGATATCAGCAACAGTAAAACTAGCATCATGAGGTCAGGCCAGTAGGACCAGTGGTGCAGGTTAACACTACATGCCACTAAGTGGGTGAGAGTTCAAGACAATCCAATTCTAAGATGTTGATTGTGTGAATAAATGGAGATGCAGATCGTTCACGAGATGACCACATGGTACAGCTGCTGTGTTGCTGACCACTGAGCCAAGAGATAAAGTGAGGACAGACAGGCGGTCACTAATGCTGAATGGGACAGGGCACGTCAGAGCAAACTTACTGTTTACATGACCTACAACTAGAATATCCATGGCAGCAGGAAGACAACAAACAAAATACAGACAGAAGTTTAAGCATAATCCAGTTTTGTGTTGGTTGTAGACATTTATAAATGAAACACTTCAGCCCACATTTAAGGAGATTGCAGGAAATGAATCACCTTGCATCAACATAAGTATGGGTTGCTTTTCTGAAATGTTATTTATATGCGGGCCCTTAAGAGATGATTTATGAATAATTTAGATGGAGGAAAACCTAATACTTGTTTCCAAGGAAACTGTAAGATACACAGCCCTAATACAAGAGAATGAAGAAACCTGATTTAACTTGTTATGGCTGGGGCAGTATTGAGTAGCTTGGATGAATAAGGTGCCCAGAGTAAACTGCCTGCTACTCAGGCCCAGTTGATAATATGTGCACATTATTGGATAGAAACACTGAAATTTCTAAAATTGTTTGAATTATGTCTGTGAGTATAACAAAACTCATATGGCAGGCAAAAACCTGAGAAAAAAATCCAAACAGTAAGTGGGAAATCTGAGGTTTGTAGTTTTTTCAACTCTTATCAAATATACAGTGTCTATGGGGTCAAATTGCACTTCCTAAGGCTTCCACAAGACGTCACCAATCTTTAGAACCTTGTTTGAGGCTTCTACTGTAAAGGAGGGGGGAATGAGAGCTGAATGAGTCAGTGGTCTGGCAGAGTGGCATGAGCTGACCACGCGTGTTCACGTGAGAGTTAGCTTGAGTTCCATTGCATTTCTGAAGACAAAGGAATTCTCCGTTTGGAACATTATTGAAGATTTATGATAAAAACGTCCTAAAGATTGATTCTATACATCGTTTGAAATGTTTCTACAAACTGTAATATAACTTTTTTGACTTTTCTTCTGAACTAAGCGATCGTGCATTGAGCATTTGGATTACTGGGATAAACACTCAAACAAAAGGAGGTATTTGGACATAAATGATGGACATTATCGAACAAATCAAACATATATTGTGTAACTGGGATTCCTGGGAGTGCATTCTGATGAAGATCATCAAAGGTAAGTGAATATTTATAATGTTATTTCTGACTTCTGTTGACTCCACAACATGGAGGATATCTGTATTGCTTGATTTGTTGTCACTGTACTCAGATTATTGCATGGTGTGCTTTGTGTCACGTTCTGACCATCGTTTGTGTGTGTTTTCCTTGTTTTAGTGTTGGTCAGGACGTGAGCTGGGTGGTCATTCTATGTTGGATGTCTTGTTTGTCTATTTCTATGTCTGGCCTGATATGGTTCTCAATCAGAGGCAGGTGTTAGTCATTGTCTCTGATTGGGAACCATATTTAGGTAGCCTGGGTTTCACTGTGTGTTTGTGGGTGATTGTTCCTGTCTCTGTGTTTTCACCAAATAGGGCTGTTTCGGTTTTCGTTACGTTCTTCGTTTTGTAGTGTTTGTATCGATTCTTGTTTTACGTTTGTTTATTAAACATGGATCGCAATCTACACGCCGCATTTTGGTCCGACTCTCTTTCACATACAGAAAACCGTGACACTTTGCCGGTAAAGCTTTTTTTAAATCTGACACAGCGGTTGCATTAAGGAGAAGTGTATCTATAATTCCATGCATAATAGTTGTATCTTTTATCAATGTTTTTTATGAGTATTTATGTGGCTCTCTGCAAAATCACCAGATGTTTTGGAACTGCTAAACATAACGCGTCAATGTAAACTCATATTTTTGTATATAAATATGAACTTTATCGAAAAAAACATACATGTATTGTGTAACATGAAGTCCTATGAGTGTCATCTGATGAAGATTATCAATGGTTAGTGATTAATTATATCGCTGTTTCTGCTTTTTGTGACTCCTCTTTGCCCTGAAAAATGGCTGTGTTTTTCTGTGACTAGGTGCAGACCTAACATAATAGTTTGGTGTGCTTTCGTCGTAAAGCCTTTTTGATATCGCACACTGTGGTGGGATTAACAACAAGTTTATCTTTAAAATGGTGTAAAATACTTCTATGTTTGAGGAATTTTAATTATGAGATTTCTGTTGTTTTGAATTTGGCGCCCTGCACTTTCACTGGCTGTTGTCATATCAATCCCGTTAGCGGGATTCAAGCCATAAGACGTTTTAAACAAGAAATCAAAACCCAGCCAAGGATGTGTTCCATCCATGAATATAATAGAACTGATTTTGGTACGATACAGAATTACAGAATACTCAATATTTCAAAGAATACATGAGGATGACCATTACAATACATACAGCTTTGACCATTAAATATATTGGAAAACAAAATCAATATACTGTACTTTACAAAGCTGTATGGTATCCTGCCCAGGCACTTCAACGGAAAGTGAGCGCTTACCCTCCAGTGGTATGTCTATGGCAGTGGTGGGGTGAAAGGCACAGATACTGGCAACCACACCAACCAGGAGAGCCAATCCTGGGCTCCACCTCGACAACCTCATCCTCATCACGCCACAGCAGACAGCAATCTCAGAGTTAATCTTGGGGGAAGTGGAACACGCTGCTCTCTTCCAGTTCTCAATTCATCTCTATGGCATGCAGAAGACGTTGGACCTGCAAGTGCAACACAGACAATAGAGTGAGAGTGGCGTCCCATGAATCCAGATCCACCCACGCGTCAGGCAGACAGACAGTCAGGCTATCCCACACAAGGCAGAGAGAGAACCCCCGGTGACTGAGAGAGATGCTCAGCCAGGCACAACACAAGTTTCCAGCACAGCAGTCACTCACATCAGCAGGGACCACATTCTGGGCTTCATGCTTAAAGCGGCAATCAGCCGTTTCGGTAAAAAGCTGAGGGATGGGGCTGGGGAAATGTAACCACTCTTATTAAATTAGTAACCAGGGCTATAGTTGCAATAACTGACCATCCATGATATCAACATTATAGTTTGAACCATGCTTTGAGGTTATCTAGTGCTTGTTTAAATTTACTTTGTTTACAAACATTGGAGTAAAACAAGCTTATATTTTGTGTTCTCATGGAGTGTGACCGTTGAATTTAGCTCATGAGGCATTTCTAAGTTATATTCTTCAAGAATCAATAGTGAAAGAATTGATGTAGCAACTGCTGATTACCCCTTTAAAATGCTACTGTGACAAAAATTGAATTATTGCATCTCTATATCACTCTGTTCCCTGGAGACACACATTGTTTTCTTGTTTATTGTCTGTTGGAGTGTGTTGGCTAGGCAGCCAGAGTGAGTAGTTTTTCATGCACCATAGAACAAGAGTTTAAATACATAAATACATGAGGCAGTGGTTATATTAATACATGCTCCACATTTCAAAGTGAAAATTATGAATTCATTCCACAACAGAGTGAATGATTTACATCATTAAGATACAACCCTGCTGCAGCATTTGTCATCAGGCTGTTCCTGTTCTGTGTCTGTGGGCTCCTCTCTGAATATTCAAAGAGAACACAACACAGCCATGATGATCACACATGGTTCTCAGACTTAGCAATAATCTTCTTCCAAAGAATAGCATACCTTTTTTACCCCTTTTCATGTTATCCAATTGGTAGTTACAGTCTTGTCTCATCGCTGCAACTCCCGTACGGACTGGGGAGAGGTTAACGTCAAGAGCCATGTGGCCTCCAAAACACAACCAAGTCACCTGCCCACTTAACCCGGAAGTATCAATGTGTCAGAGGAAACACTGTACACCTGGCAACCTTGTCAGAGTGCACTGCACCCAGTCCACCAGAGGCATCACTAGTGCACAATGCCAGCCAAACCCTCCCCTAACCCAATTGTACGCCGCCCCATGGGTCTCGGGTCACAGCTGGCTACAACAGAGCCTGGACTTGAACCCAGAGTCTTTAGTGACACAGCTAGCAATGCAGTGCCTTAGACCACTGCGCTACTCAGGAGGACACTAGCAATAGTATTGAACGCAGAGTCTTTAGTGACACAGCTAGCAATGCAGTGCCTTAGACCACTGCGCTACTCAGGAGGACACTCGCAATAGTATTTTTTATCGGTTTTATATCTGATAACCAGTGGGTCTCAGGGTCAGAGGGCACGGGTCATTCTCCTCTTAACAGGCCAGCGGTTTGAATCCTAATTTGCTGTGTACAGTATGACAAGAGCACAGAATTGTGGGGATAGAGCTCTATGCAGGAATGTTCACCTCAACGGCATTGTTGCCCACCAGCCTCTGTTCTATAATAGAATCTCTAGGGTATCTATTCATTAGCCTGCCTCAAGTTGGCTGTGACCTACTGTAGGTCACTGGGTCATTCTAGTCAGGAATCTAGTTGGTTGAACGCAGGGTAGCAGATAGACCAGGCCACGTTGAATAATGTCACACTAGTAATATGAAAATTGGCGACAAAAAAATGTGCCTAATTATAATGCTCATGGGAGTCCTCACAAATGTCCACTGACAAAAATGGAAATAGCTGAACACTTCTCATCACAAGCATACAAATCCAGCAATTACAGTGTTTGTCTCTTCTCATGTAGATGGAGCTTCCAATTAATGGCAAAAATGGATTTGTCTGGGAATTTGTGTGTGTTAAGCTCTTTATTTCAGCAGGATGGAGCGAAACCGGAGAGATAGCCAAGCTCCCACACGCCCGGTAGTTTTAACAAACAGCTAATGTTTTACTGGTGTGTTTTCAATCATACTGTCCAAAAACACTGCTCCTCTTTTTTGTATCTTCTCTCTCAGTTACCAAATTCAATAGGAAACACAGAGGTCAAATGGCAGTTCACGAGAAGTAATTGAATAATTGACCAAGGAGTGAAAGAGTCGATTTAATTCATTTCTTTAGGAGGCTCTGTTTTAAAATAGACACGAACCCTGAACTCTCTCCCCATGCTTCATGCTAATGGTATTAACTCTGTCTGGGGCCTTTGTGAGTCCATCCTGGCTAATCTGACCTAGGGGGTGACCTCCCTGATGTCACCGGCAGAGCCACAGACAACATAGTGTGCAATACACAACCCCTCTTAATCACAATACTACTGTAGGACATTGACTTTTCTTCCAACCTCAGACTCACAAGGCTTTGTTATGATCCATGAGTCCGGACTGGAGAAATGCCCCAGGCTTAATAATGTTGCTCCCATTTCACTCTTTTCCCACACATTGTGATTTATGTTGCAAATTACAGATTAAAATCAAAAGATAGGACGCCGCGCTCTGCTAATTAGCAGTGCTTTGTTGGGAGGATTGGTGAGTTTAAGAGGGAGGTTTTTACAATCCCTCCAAGACAATGCGTTTCTCTTTGGCCTTAATCAACCAACCTAACACCACTTAGATGGATTACGTTCTGTTCAAACTGTGCTTGATCACCTGCCATCTGATTTAATTAATTTTCCCACTCGTTGAGCATTTAGCCAGATCCAACTTGGCCATCTGGTTGAGGGAGGTTAATAAATCATATAGGGACTAAACTGGTGGGAGACTGGGATGTCTATCTCTAACCCGGCATACAGTATAGGCTACAGGGGCTATATGAATCAGTTGAGTGGGGCCGGGGCGAGCCTGCTCTAGACCGCGGGCTGTTCATAATCCTCTCCTTCAGCAGCAATAGCATGAGCCTGAGGCTGATGAAGCTGGCTAAGTTAAAAGCTGCTCACCATGAGAAGGCCAATATGAAGTCTGACCTCCCTTAGCCGAGGCTCAGAGGGAACAGAAGGTGTCCTGGGGTTGAAGCAGAGGGACAGGGGACACGGGCCGAATCTGGGCCATGTGAAGTCTGGAGCCATGCTTTAAACTCAGCTAAGATTGACATACTGTAGTGTGCTGCTCTGCTCTCGCTCTCTCTCATTTACAGTGGGCTACCTGCCAAGATGTGCAAAAAACATTTCTCATTCAGAATGAGCCCCATGCACAAGACTGATAACAGAGGAAATGTAAGAGACAGGCAGAGAGGGAAGTCACGTCTGCTCCATGCTCACTCTTCCTGCTGGTTCATTTGATTGAGAAGCCCCATCCTCATCATTCAGGCTCCAGACACCCACGTCTCTCTTCATAAGGAGATGTTAACGGCACAGTGTTCTGGTTGGCATGCTTTCTATTCCTTCAGTCTCCTAGCTCAGCCATCTGGTCTGGCATGGAATCCTAACCTTGACCTATACACCAAAGTCAAGGGTCTGTTGATTAACTGTAGAATTCACTATTTCCTCACCTACAACATAATAAAACACTTTCCACAACACTTCAACACTTTCTGATTGACAGGAGTCATTCTCAAGACATAGACAAGCAGTCAAATTTGCTAAATGAAAATGGTGAAGCACTGTTGAAGGACTCAGAAGTGTCCTTAACGGTTGCCATTGAAAGATGCTATGCTGTTCAACCTTTTGCCGTTATGTTGTCGGCAGTCTGCCTCTTTTACATGCAAAACTCTGCTGTACGACAGATAGGAGAGTGTCTACAGGCTCTGCAGTATGAGGCCCTCTCAAGATATAGACAAAGCAGTCAAATTGGCTAAATGAAAATGGTGAAGCGCTGCTGAAGGACTGTTAAGTGTCCTTATTGGTTGCCATTGAAAGATGCTATGCTGTTCAACCTTTTGCCGTTATGTTGTCTGCAGTCTGTCTCTTTTATATGCATTCTGCTCTGCAGTATGACAGACAGACATGCAGAAGTGTCCGTGTCTCCACAGCCCTTCTGTAGTTTGATGTGCTGCAAGCCTGTAATGGGATTAAGCAGATCCTCTTCGTGTCAAACTGGATTAAAATATTCTCCTCGCTAAAGAGCTGTGACACTGGGAAGACGCGCCACGCTCCCTACACACTCCTGGTAATGCTTCAGCACTGAATCCCAGGTAATCACTGAAGTACAATTAAAGCATTGGGAGAATTTGTTATAATTAAACAGCTATTAGCCTGTTGCAGGTAATTAGGTATTTTTTGTTTGGTTTCATTTCTGTTTTTGCCAAGTCAATTGCTCATTTATACAACTGATTTGAGACTGATTCTAGACAATAACAACAAACATACTGTAAGCGTGTAGCTCTGTTCTGACTAATAGAGTAAGTAATGCCCTGCAAAGACACCCCCACATCTTGTTTGAATTCTTTTAAAACTATTTTTTAATAATGAACTACTAAAGGGGAAGTAGATCCCTGGAATTTCGTTAAAAGTAGTTTTATTTGGATATATTCCGTTAACTTACTATAATATAATAATAGTTCCTGTTCATTTGCAATGGGTTACTGGCGAGACTAGATTCTTCTACATGCTTATGAGTGGGAGGAGTTCATTCATTATTAAAACTTCAGCAGAAGCAGCAGGAGCAAAACACAAACAAGGCCCTTAATGAGATTAGGAAGTCAGCACAATATTAAATAACAACCTTGTCTAATTGAGATGTGTCTCAATTTCATTCTGCTTCCGCATGCATGCAAGAGAGTGAACAGTTCAATTACCACACCATTAAAACTGCAGGAGTCTGTCTGCGCATAGAGCAGGTGGATGAGGCTGGGGCTGGGTCGGAGGGAGAGCGGAGGGGGGTAAGAGAAAAATGACAAGAGGGACTGGGATGTAAAGGAATGAGGGAATCAGGCTATAGGGATCTAGATGGATGTGGATTTGAAGTAAATTCTGAGATGAACTGCAGGGTCGCTGACCTCTGTCTCAAATGGAGATATGGCAAATGAACTTACTGGCCCTCTTGAACTTTTGTGACCAGGGACAGAGGGGGACACATTCCCTGGTGACACCATATGACGAAAAGGGCACAGTCATTGCTTTTAAAACCAGCATTAACCATTCTGGAATAAAATATTGTTCTACCGCATCTAATCTGTGTCTACAGTATTTCCTTTGTCAAAATATGGGCTATTTGATGATGTTAAATATTTAGAAAAGGATATCCAAATCACCAGCTTTATGTGATATAATTTCAAGGTTCCAGTTTATCATATATATACTGTATATACAGAGCATTAAAAAAGTGTTCTGACCCCTTCACTTTTTCACATCTTTTACATTACAGCCTTTTTGTAAAATGTATTAAATGTTTTTTCCCTCATCAATCTACACACAATACCCCATAATGACAAAGCAAAAACAGGTTTTAATACACTTTTGCAAAATTATTAAAACTTAAAAATGGAAATATCACATTTACATAAGTATTCAGACCCTTTACGCAGTACTTTGTTGAAGCAGTACTTTGTTCTTTGTTGAAGAGCATGACTGCACAGCTATTTTCAGGTCTTTCTAGAGATGTTAGATTGGGTTCAAGTCCGGGCTCTGGCCGGGCCACTCAAGGACATTGAGAGACTTATCCCGAAGCCACTCCTGCACTGTCTTGGCTGTGTGCTTAGGGTCATTGTCCTGTAGGAAGGTGAACCTTCGCCCCAGTCTGAGGTCCTGAGCACTCTGTAACAGCTTTTCATCAAGGACCTCTCTGTACTTGCTCCATTCATCTTTACCTCGATACAGACTAGTCTCCCAGTCCCTGCCGCTGAAAAACATCCCCACAGCATGATGCTGCCACCACCATGCTTCACCGTAGGGATGGTATTGGTCAGGTGATGAGCGGTACCTGGTTTCCTCCAGAAGTGACGCTTGGCATTCAGGCCAAATAGTTCAATCTTGGTTTCATCAGACCAGGGCATCATGTTTCTCATGGTCTGAGAGTCCTTTAGGTGCCTTTCGTCAAACTCCAAGCGGGTTGTCATGTGTCCTTTTACTCAGGAGTGACCTCCATCTGGCCACTCTACCATAAAAGCCTGATTGGTGCAGAGATGGTTGTAATTCTGGAAGTTTTCTCCAATCTCCACAGAGGAACTCTGGAGCTCTGCAGACATTTTTTGTGCCTCGGCCCAAATCTGTGCCTCGGCATAATCCTGTCTCGGAGCTCAACGGACAATTCCATCAACCTCATGACTTGGTTTTTTGCTCTGACATGTACTGTCAACTGTGGGACCTTATATAGACAGGTGTCTGTTTTTCCAAATGATGTCCAATCAATTTAATTTACCACAGGTGGACTCCAATCAAGTTGTAGAAACATCTCAATAATGATCATTGGAAACAGAATGCACCTGAACTCAATTTTGAGTCTCACAGCAAAGGGTCTGAATACTTGCATTTGCAAAAAATGTCTACAAACCTGTTTTTCGCTTTGTCATTATGGGGTATTGTGTGTAGATTGATGAGGGAAAAAAATACATGTTATCCAATTTAGAATAAAGCTATAACATAACAAAAATGTGAAAAGTGAAGGGGTTTGAATACTTTCTGAATGCACTGTATATACAGTGAACAAAAATATAAACGCAACATGTAAAGAATTGGTTCCATGTTTCATGATCTGAAAAATAATAGATTCCAGAAATGTTCCCTTACGCACAACAATAGTATTTCTCTCAAATGTGTGCATACATTTCTTTACATCCCTTTTAGTGAGTATTTGTCCTTTGCCAAGATAGTCCATCCAACTGACAGGTGTGGCATATCACGAAGATGATCATTACACAGCATGATCATTACACAGGTGCACCTTGTGCTGGAGACAATAAAAGGCCACTTTAAAATGTGCCATTTTGTCACACAGCACAATGCCACAGATGTCTTAAGTATTGAGAGAGCGTGGAATTGGCATGCTGACTGCAGGAATTTCCTCCATAGCTGTTGCCAGAGAATTTCATGTTAATTTCTCTAACGTAATTTTAGAGAATTTGGCAGTATGTCCAATCGGTCTCACAACCGCAGACCACGTGTAACCACTCCAGCCCAGGACCTCCTTATCCGGCTTTGTGTGTATTGTTGATTTGTGTGTATTGTTGTGTATTGTTACATATTACTGCACTTTTGGAGCTAGGAACACAAGCATTTGTAATGGTTTTCTTCCATTGAAGGAGAGGAGGACCGAAATGCAGCGTGGTTAGTGTTCAACATGTTTAATAAGGACAATAAACGTGAACACTACAAAAATACAAAACAACAAATGTGAAAAAAACGAAACAGTCCTATCTGGTGCATAGACAAAGACAGAAGACACCCACCCACAAAACCCAACACAAAACAGGCTACCTAAATATGGTACCCAATCAGAGACAATGACAAACACCTGCCTCTGATTGAGAACCATATCAGGCCAAACAACAAACCCAACATAGAAACACAAAACATAGAATGCCCACTCAGCTCACGACCTGACCAACACTAAAACAAAGAAAACACAAAAGAACTATGGTCAGAACGTGACAGTAAGGGGCAGCTCAGGACTGAGGGGCAGCTCCGGACTGAGGGGTAGCTCAGGAATGAGGGGCAGCTCAGGACTGAGGGGCAGCTCAGGACTGAGGGGCAGCTCAGGACTGAGGGGTAGCTCAGGACTGAAGGGTAGCTCAGGACTGAAGGGTAGCTCAGGACAGAGATGGCTCAGGCTGGTTGACGGCTCTGGCAGCTTCTGGCTGACTGACGGCTCTGGCAGATCCTGGCTGAATGGCGGCTCTGGCAGATCCTGGCTGAATGGCGGCTCTGGCAGATCCTGGCTGACTGGCTTCTCTGGCAGAACCTGGCTGACTGACGGCTCTGGCGGATACTGGCTGACTGCGGCTCTGGGGGATCCTGGCTGACTGGCGGCTCTGGAGGATCCTGGCTGACTGGCGGCTCTTGGCTGACTGGCGGCTCCTGGCTGACTGGCGGCTCCTGCGGCTCCTTGCATACTGGTGGCTCTGGCGGCTCCTTGCAGACTGCCGGCTCTGGCGGCTCTGGTCAGGCGGGAGACTCTTGCAGCTCTGGACAGGCGAGAGAGTCTAGCAGCTCTGGACAGGCGGGAGACTCTAGCATCTCTGGACAGGCGGGAGACTCTAGCAGCTCTGGACAGGCGGGAGACTCTAGCAGCTCTGGACAGGCGGGAGACTCTAGCAGCTCTGGACAGGCGGGAGACTCTAGCAGCTCTGGACAGGCGGAAGACTCTAGCAGCTCTGGACAGGCGAGGCGCACTGTAGGCCTGGTGCGTGGTGCCGGCACTGGTGGTACTGGGCCGAGGACACGCACCTCAGGGCGAGTGCGGGGAGGAGGAACAGGGAATACTGGGCTCTGGAGGTGCACAGTAGGCCTGATGCGTGGTGCCGGACTGGGAACACGCACCTTTGGGCGAGTGCGGGGAGCAGGAACAGAACACTACGGGTTGTGATGGTACTCTGGAGACCTGGTGTGTATAGCCGGCATCAATTGTTCCGGAGCTTTAATACCTGTTTCAGGATGAGTACTAGGAACTGACACATGTGGCATCAGACAGCTAACACGCTCCTCAGGGTGAATGCCGTACATACTACGCCAAACCAACAGCTCTCTCTCTTCACTCTTCTCCAATTTTATCAACAACTCCTCGAATGTCTCATAATCTCCCCTCCATTCACTCTCCTCCAATTTGTCCAATAACTCCACCACATTCTCAGACGCACACCTCAACTTCGCCGACTGCTCTGATTCCATCCTTGGCTCCTCACGGTAAACAGGGGGAGTTGGCTCAGGTCTGACTCCTGACCCTGCCACACTCTCCCTGTGCCTCAGGGGCTTCCAGCCTGCCACACTCTCCCTGTGCCTCGGGCTTCCAGCCGCTCTGCCGTGCTAGTTCCTCATAATGCCGCTTCTCTGCTTTCGCTGTCTCCAGCTCTGCTTTGGGGCGGCGATATTCCCCTGGCTCTGCCCAGGGACCTTTTCCCTCTAGGATTTCCTCCCACATCCAGGAGTCTTGTGTCCTCGGCCGCTGTTGCTGCTGCCCGTTACCACGCCGCTTGGTCCTTGGTTGGTGGGTGATTCTGTCACGACAGATTTCCTCCTCTTCCTCTGAAGAGGAGGTGTAGCAAGGATCGGACCAATATGCAGCGTGGTAGGTGTCCATGTTATTTAATAAGAAAACTCATAATGAACACAAATACAAAATAACAAAGTGAACTGGCAACGAAACAGTCCTGTGTGGCACAAACACAGACACAGGAAACAATCCCCCACAAAACCCAACACAAAACAGGCTACCTAAATATGGTTCCCAATCAGAGACAATGACTAACACCTGCCTCTGATTGAGAACCATATCAGGCCAAACATAGAAATAGACAAACTAGACATACAACATAGAATGCCCACTCAGATCACGTCCTGACCAACACTAAAACAAAGAAAACATAAAAGAACTATGGTCAGAACGTGACAGCATTTCGCTACTGTTACGTCCAGTGTTGGAATGAGACCAAGGTGCAGCGTGGTAAGCGTACATCTTCCTTTATTTTGATGAACACCAAAAGAAAAGAAAAAAAAGACAAACGAACGTAACGTTCTGCAGGCTACACAGTAACTGTACAAAAACAAGATCCCACAACTGAAGGTGGGAAAAAGGGCTGCCTAAGTATGATCCCCATTCAGAGACAATGATAAACAGCTGCCTCTGATTGGAACCATACTAGGCCAACAAAGAAATAGAAACATAGATTTGCCCACCCAAGTCTCACCCTGACCTAACCAAATAGAGAATAAAAAAGGCTCTAAGGTCAAGGCGTGACAGCTACACCAGCAATAACGCCTGCTAAACATGTGTATGCGACCAATAACATTTTATTCAATATTTAATTTGATTTGTTTCTGCATCTTCCTTCCTGTCTATTTAATATTTGCTGAGTGATTAGTGTTTTTCATGAGTAAAGGTGAGGTGAAGGTTTTCCTCTTTCTCCGATGAGCTGTTCATTTGTGCAGCTCTGCTCTGCTCTGCTAGCTGCTGAATGCTCTATTTGTCTCAGTGAAATATGGAGGCCTGCTGAGCATATTAAGAAACAGCAGGGACATAAACTGTTTCAGTGCTAATACTGCTGCAATCTCTCCCAACCACCTCCCCATTAGTCTTCATTTCAAGATAAGGTGAGATTCAGTGTTTTTTGTTTAAAGACACACATCACTGTAATTATAAGTGAATGTGGCTGGGAAATGTGCAGCAGGACATATCACACAACAGCTTACTATAGCTGGTATATAACTGAAAAGTGTAAATCTTGAGAGCTCAAAGGTTGGGAGAAATTCCTGACAGAATATCTCAACTTGTCACGTTTCAAGTACTAGTGCCGCAAAAGGTATATCGCTCCTGTCCGTCTGTCTGTCTGCAGAATGGTGAGCCAAGAGCTTTCATTTTCTCTCTCTCAGCTCTTGTCTCTTTGAAGTCCTGAGTCACAGAGGAGCGCCCCAAGCCCAGGACAATCATCATATTAGTCTATGATCCTCACTGAGTAGCCAGGAGAGGTTTGTTATGGATTCACAGCCTGGACTGTGGGGACAGGGATATTATTTTGTGTGAACAAACACAGTGAGATCCTCCCCACCTCCATTCACTCCATTTGACAGATGTTGTCAATTTCCCAGGTTGAAACTGTTGATGAAACTGTGCCACAGCCAGACATGATGGATGGGACTTATATCCCAAATCCCCTCCTCCATCAAACCCCAAAGCAATTTACTCCCATCCAACACAAGTATATTCTGATGCCCCAACTCAGACACAGTACAGTCGTATATTGAATTGCGACAGAGAAATATAAAAAAACACCAGGCAGGTTGTTACCCTTTTTCCTATCTCCTGAGGTCCCTTTTCTACACATTGAAATTCCCTGCTCCGATCTGTGATTTACAGGGACTATGCTGTCTGCAATCCATTTTGTACTTCCTGTGCTCTACAGCAGGGCATCTGGACAGCGTTCGCAGGGTGAGCTGTTTGACACAGCTGTCGGAAATATGGTCCAGTCCTGAGGGACTGTGTGTGTGTGTGTGTGTGTGTGTGTGTGTGTGTGTGTGTGTGTGTGTGTGTGTGTGTGTGTGTGTGTGTGTGTGTGTGTGTGTGTGTGTGTATGGTGTTGCGGAGGAATGGGATGGGGTGAGCTCAGTATCAGAGATGATAATACTTATACAATGCTACAGTTTCCTCCACTATTTGGAGAGATATTAGGGGCAATATATCCTATTTTAAGTCCTTTCAAACATTGTATAATGTATAATGTTTGAACATTATGTTATAATGTTACCTCTAAGTGTGTAAACGTCACCCAGCCTTATGCACTGACGTATACAGTTCATGTAGCTAGGGGGAACGTGAGTATGACAAACAGCGAGTAGCAGCAGTGTAAAATCACACAGCCTGGTATGTAGGTTCTGGATGGCAGGATGCTTTGGGCTGTACGCACACCCTCTGTAGCGTCTTACGGTCAGAAACCGAGCTGTTGCTATACCAGGCGGTAATACAACCGGTCAGGATGCTCTCGATGGTACAGCTGTAGAACTTTGAGGATCTGGGGACCCATGCCAAATTGTCTCCTGAGGGGGAAAAGGTGTTGTTGTGCCCTCTTCACAACTGTCTTGGTGTGTTTGGACCATTATAGTTTGTTGGTGATCTGGACACCAAGGAACTCGTAACTCTCAACCCGCTCCACTTCAGCCCCGTCGATTTAAATGGAGGCCTGTTCAGCCCTCCATTTCCTGTAGTCCATCGCATAGAATCGGTTTGTGGCGCTATATAGACGGCTATGAATAATATAGATGAGAACTCTCTTGGTAGATAGTGTGGTCTACAGCTTATCATGAGGTACTCTGCCTCAGGCGAGCAATACCTCGAGACTTCTTTAACATTAGCCATCGCGCACCAGCAGTTATTGACAAATAGACACACAGCCCCGCCCCTCGTCTTACCAGATGTAGCTACTCTGAGTAATCACTGTTCTGATGTCCAGAAGCTCTTTTCAGTCAAAACCTGGTTCAGTCTTATTTTCACCAGACACTGGGAGATGAATTCCCCATACTTATTGTATGACAACAAGATATACAGTGCATTCAGAAAGTAGTCACACCCTTTTACTTTTTGTCTTGAATACAAAGTGGTATTTTTAGGGCCAATTCAATACAACACACTCTCCATGTGTTCAAGCATAGTGTTGGCTGCATCATGTCATGGGTATGCTTGTTATCATTAAGAACTGGATAAAAAATCCTAGAGGAAAACCTGGTTTAGTCTACTTTCCACCAGACACTGGGAGATTAATTCACCTTTCAGCAGGACAATAACCTAAAACACAATGTCAAATCTACACTGGAGTTGCTTACCAAAAAAGACAGTGAATGTTCCTGAGTGGCAGAGTAACAGTTTTTACTTATATCTGCCTGGAAATTTATGGCAAGACCTTAAAATGGTTGTCTACAAATGATCAACAACCAATATGACAGAGCTTTAAGAATTTACAAATATTTCACAATCCATGTGTGAAAAGGTCTTAGAAACGTACCAAGAAAGACTCACAGCTGTAACCGCTGCCAAAGGTGCTTCTACAAAGTATTGAATCAGGGGTGTGAATACTTATATAAACTTGATATTTCTGTATTTAATTTTCATAAAATTTGCTAAAATGTCTAAAAACATGTTTTGACGTCAACATTACGGTGTATTATGTGTATTTATTTAATCCATGTTGAAGTTAGGCGGTAACACAACAAGATGTGGAATAAGTGAAGGTGTATGAATACTTTCTGAAGGCACTGTAACCACATGAACACAGGCAATGTTCCTACTCTCCTCTCTGTGAGGGGGTGACCCTATTTAATACGCCTCACCACACATGCAAAGACCAAAACATCCAACAGCCAGCTTTTGTGCCGCACACACAGAAACATCCCAAGACAAGACAGTACTTACAAGACTTAACTTCATTCTCCACGCTGGTCCCTCGCGAGATACATTATGAACAACCATTCCCTCTACAGGCAATCAATCCAATCCAATCCAAAGGGAAAATCAGAGCATAGAACAGTGAAGGGGTCTATCAAAATCCCGGGGACTGCTCTGGATGTGTCCACTCGCACTGGATCATGTCACACAAGCTGGGGACGGAGTGAGAGAGGTGCTGTTGTAGACAAATATGTTGCCAAAGCCTCTAGCTTGGCAAAGAAGCTCATTAAGCCACTGACAATCATTCTCACAAAGCTCAATCTAAAGGCTATTCACTGGCTGTGTACAAAAGAGAGAGTAGGAAAAGTGGAGGAATGCAAGTTCTGTCCTGCCCAGCAATATGTTTGCTGCACCTGAAGCTTTGTTTAAAGTGCTGTTTAATAGTGTTAAGCACACACGTGTTACAGAATACACACAAGAGCACAGATGGGAGAAGGATGGTAGAAATCAGCCTTTGAGTGTTGTCTGTTGAGTGAATGCTCCTACATTGTTATTTACAGTTCTCAGGGAGCAATCCTATTTGCAGACAGGGACAATATCCTTATTTCCAATCATGTTTGTGGAGATTGTCTCTCAGCATTACAGAAGACGAGCCTACAGTATCCCTACAGGACATCTGTGACCAGGTCTGCTCTTGACCTCACCCACCCGGCCAAAGGAAGCATAATAATTTGGCTGGAGATGATATTTTGTTTGTTTGACCAGAAGAACCATTGAGCATGTAATGAAAACTGGGATTTTCTGAGCGACTGGTTAAGAGACGTTCATTGACACAGATTGGTGAGCACAGACAAGATTCCAAGAGTCCACAGATGGGGAGAGTAGAGCATCTGTGACCTGTGTTGAGGAAGCAGAGAGCAGAGCAAAGAGAGTGTGCTGAGACTGCCGATAAAATACCTCCACAGCCCGACAAAAGCACTGTCTCGCTCTCACGACACCGGGGGGAAGGGAAGGGAGCTGCACAGGCTGGATGATGTATAGCGTGGACCCAGGTCTGAGACTTGGGCTTTAACAAGGAGAAAGGGAGAAAATGGAAAGGGGGGGCGGAGGGTCATGCTTGAATTATGCTGATGCAGGTCGTAAATCCGCAGCAAAAAACCTACCAAAGGCATGACTGTTTGTGCAGGCCCACTGCAGGGCTCTTACCACTTGTGCTTCACATGTGCTGACAGTTGTAAAATGGTGGAAATTAGATTGTATACCTTTACTGTTTCAAATGGAGACGTTAGATAATTGGACGCTTTGCTAGTGGATAGATGCACATGAAGTACATTAAGGCATTATATGCTGTATATGGAGACAATTTTATTTTCATTAGAAATTGTATTATGATTGATTCATATAAGTGCATTCCATTCTGAGTTAGTATAAAGTTCATCCTCTGTGACTTCAACTAGTTATATTAAAGGGTTAGTTCACCATAATTACATATAATTTTACAGAAACAAAAAGATCTCACCTTTGCTGTTTCCATCAGGCCTGTCGTGACATTTTTTATCAAACATGTACTTTGCTCACATAAAAAGGTTGGATGGAAACCTGGTTTGAGACAGAATTTTCCACCACCATCAACAAAAGTCCAAATGATGGAATTTCTCATGGAAGAATGGTGTCGCATCCCTCCAATAGAGTTCCAGACATTTATAGAATCTATGCCAAGGTGCATTGAAGTTGTTCTAGCTTGTTGTGGGCCAACGCCCTAAGACACTTCATGTTGGCATTTTCTTTACTTTGGCAGTTACCTGTATCAATGCACAATTATCTGTGTTATTTTATGATTTCCATGGGTGTGACCTTAAAAAGTCATAATTTAGAGCTGAAGCAATGGCTGGGATGTGTTCTGGACAGTCGAAGGAGGACATTGGCCTTTTCATAATGTGAGGAGCAGATTGCCAGCGCCAGACACTGAGAACACTCACATGCCTCTCCTCTGCAGAAACAGAGACAGATCCAGAGCCAGGTCCTCCAAGACCCTCAGACCTCTCTTTGAGCAGCAGCAGGATGAAGCCATGATTATAGCCACACAAACAGAGGGAAGCCTTATGAACTTTAAACAAATGCTTAATGCTTGGAGCTGGACAGCTCTGGAGGCGAGGACGACGGGAGGGAAGGTACCGGGGTAAGCTGCCAGTTCCCAAAAGCTTAGTGTTCACACACTCAGGCCAGACAAACCTGACATTGTCCTGAGCACTTCCCCGGGGACTGCCTCTTCCCCTTTTCCCCCTCTGTTCTCAACCGCTCAAACCCATTCACACCTCTGCCCCCACAGATTACATGAATGGGACATGATTTATAGTGGCACAAAAGCAAACATTTATTCCACTTAAAGCCATTAGTTAAAATGCCATGGAGACGTCTGTGGGAGACACAGTATATGGAGATCGACCGGAGCTTGGATGCTGTAATAAGCTTTTTTTGTGTCATCTAAGATATTTAAAGACAAGCTCCAGAACTTTGGTGACTAGTAAATATTTGTTAAACCTCCCGCTTTGTGCTGGATGTGTCAATGTGTAGTTCATACATGCATAATCTATGAGCAGAATTACTGTCTTACCTCAATTAGCCACGAAATCCATAGTTTGAAAGCGACTGTTTTCTGGAAGCTGTGCGGAGTTATTTTCCAAAAATATTCCCCCACATGGGCCAACACCCTAGCAATTCTAGTTTCAACCAATGAGTTTCAGCCCCTCGCCATTTGAGTGACAGTTAGCAAGATGCACACACAGCAGAGAGAGAGAGCAATAATGTGGTGCATACTGTAAATCTGCACATACAGTACAAGTCAAAGTTTGGACACACCTACTAATTCCAGGGGTTTTCTTTATTTTTACCATTTTCTATACTGCAGAATAATAGTGAATACATTGAAACTATGAAATAACACATATGGAATCACGTAGTAACCAAAAAAGTTTTAAACAAATCAAAATATATTTTATTTTTGAGATTCTTTAAACTGGCATACCTTTGCCTTGATGACAGCTTTGCACATTCTTGGCCTTCTCTCAACCAGCTTCATGAGGTAGTCACCTGGATTGCATTTCAGTTAACAGGTGTGCCTTGTTAAAAGTTAATTTGTGGAATTTCTTTCCTTCTTAATGTTTGAGCCAATCAGTTGTGTTGTGACAAAGTAGGGGTGGTATACAGAAAATAGCCCTATTTGGTAAAAGACCAAGACCAAATTATGGAAAGAACAGCTCAAATAAGCAAAGAGAAATGACAGTCCAGCATTACTTTAAGACATGAAGGTCAGTCAATGCGGAAAATATCTTAAAGTGCAGTCGCAAAAACCATGAAGAGCTATGATGAAACTGGCTCTCATGAGGACTGCCACAGGAAAGGAAGACCCAGAGTTATCTCTGCTGCAGAGGATAAGTTCATTCGAGTTAACAGCCTCAGAAATAACAGCCCAAATAAATGCTTCAGAGTTCAAGTAACAGACACACCTCAACATCAACTGTTGGAGACTGTGTAAATCAGGCCTTCGTGGTCAAATCGCTGCAAAGAAACCACTACCAAAGGACACCAATAAGAAGAATAGGCCTGCTTGGGCCAAGAAACACGAGCAATGGACATTAGACCGGTGGAAATCTGTCCTTTGGTCTGATGAGACCAAATTTGAGACTTTTGGTTCCAACCTCTGTGTTTTTTTGAGACAGGCTGTGTAAGGACAATTTGACCAATAAGGAGAGTGATAGTATGCTGCATCAGATGACTTGGCATCCACAATCACCAGATGGAGCGCAGAGTAAAGGAAAAGCAGCCAACAAGTGCTCATTATATGTGAGAACTGCTTCAAGACTGTTGGAAAAGCATTCCAGGTGAAGCTGGTTGAGAGAATGCCAAGAGTGTGCAAAGCTGTCATCAAGGCTAAGGGTGGCTACTTTGAAGAATCTCAAGTATAAAATATATTTTGATTTGTTTAACACTTTCTGGTTACTACATGATTCCATACGTGTTATTTCATAGTTTTGATGTCTTCACTATTATTATACAATGTAGAAAATAGTAAAAAATAAAGAAAAACCCTTGAATGAGTAGGTGTGTCCAAACTTTTGACTGGTACTGTATGTGACATAGTAGGCAATTTCCAGGGACCCCTTTTGGCTCGTGAGCCCTACTTCAGAACTACTGGCTAAAAAGTATACAAACGTACAAGAGAATCTCTTTAATAGTGTGCCATTGCTGGGATATTTGCTTGTGGGTCTAAATGTGATACAGTTCATTTATAATACACATGCACATGACCAAGAAATTGGAACATAGAAAACAAAATGCAGATATTCTCCACTGATCTTTCTATGAGAAAAAAATGTTTTCAATTATGTTTAATTTACGACACGTTTATTTTCTCCTCCAGGCAGCAATCAACAAATACAATCTGGCCAGAGTGAGAAAAAGGCCTATCTATCCTATCAAGTCAATGGAATGGAATTAGAAACATGGTCCATACCAGAGTTCCCTCAGGCAACTTGCAATATAGCAAAACAGAAGGACACGGGAAAGAGCATAGCCTGCATCAACAACTTTAACCCCACACCCCATAGTAGACATGTTGTTCTCATATTGCCCTGTACCCTGATAGCAGCGAAAAGACTGAGGGAGGGTATACTGAGAGAGGGGAGAGGAGACTGAGGGAGGGGAGAAGAGACGGAGGGAGAGGATACAGAGGGAGGGATGGGAGAGGAGAAAGAGGGAGGGGAGAGGCGACTATGGGAGGGACAGAGGAGCCAGAGGGAGGGGGAGAGGAGACTGAGGGAGTGGAGACTGAGGGAGTGGATAGGAGAGGAGAATGAGGGAGTGGATAGGAGAGGAGAATGAGTGAGGGTAGAGGAGAATGAGGGAGAGGATACAGGGGGAGGCAGAGGGACGAGACAGAGGGACGGGAGAGGAGACAGAAGGAGGGGAGAGGAGACAGAGGGAGGGGAGAGAAGACTAGGGGAGGGAAAATGAGACTGAGGGAGGGAAGAGAGGATTATGGGAGGGAGGGGAGAGGAGAGGAGTCTGAGGGAGGGAGGGAGTGAGGGATGGGTCGCCAAACACATCACCGGGAGCACCGAAATGATTATCAAGGACATCAAACACCCGAGCCACGGCCTGTTCACCACACTATAATCCAGAAGGCGAGGTCAGTACAGGTTGATCAAAGCTGGGACGGAGAGACTGAAAAACAGCTTCTATTTCAAGGCCATCAGATTGTTAAATAGCCATCACTAGCCGGCTACCACCCGGTTACTAAATCCTGCATCTTAGAGGCTGCTGTCCTATGTACAGTGGAAGTCGGAAGTTTACATACTCCTTAGCCAAATGCATTTCAACTCAGTTTTTCACAATTCCTGACATTTAATCAGAGTAAAAAAATCCCTGTCTTAGGTCAGTTAGGATCACCACTTTATTTTAAGAATGTGAAATGTCAGAATAATAGTAGAGAGAATGAATTATTTCAGCTTTAATTTCTTTCATCACATTCGTAGTGGGTCTGAAGTTTACATACACTCAATTAGTATTTGGTAGCATTGCCTTTAAATAGTTTAACTTGTGTCAAACGTTTTGGGCAGGCTTCCACAAGCTCCCCACAATAAGTTGGGTGAATTTTGGCCCATTCCTCCTGACAGAGCTGGTGTAACTGAATCAGGTTTGTAGGCCTCCTTGCTCGCACACGCTTTTTCAGTTCTGCCCACAAATTTTGCCACATCTTTGGAAGTATGCTTGGGGTCATTGTCCATTTGGAAGACACATTTTCGACCAAGCTTTAACTTCCTGACTGATATCTTGAGATGTTGCTTCAATATACACAAGAAAATGTTCCAGCAATTGTTTACAGACAGATAATTTTACTTATAATTCACTGCATCACAACTCCAGTGGGTCAGAAGTTTACATACACTAAGTTGACTGTGCCTTTAAACAGCTTGGAAAATTCCAGAAAATGACGTCATGGCTTTAGAAGCTTCTGATAGGCTAATTGTCATCATTTGAGTCAATTGGAGGTGTACCTGTGGATGGATTTCAAGGCCTACCTTCAAACCCAGTGCCTATTTGCTTGACATCATGGGAAAATTAAAATAAATCAGCCAAGACTTCAGAAAAAAATGTGTAACCTCCACAAGTCTGGTTTATCCTTGGAAGCAATTTCCAAACGCCTGAAGGTACCGCGTTCATCTCTACAAACAACAGTACGCAAGTATAAACACCATGGGACCACGCAGCCGTCATACCGCTCAGGAAGGAGACGCGTTCTGTCTCCTAGAGATGAACGTACTTTGGTGCGAAAAGTGCAAATCAATCCCAGAACAACAGCAAAAAACCTTGAGAAGATGCTGGAGGAAACAGGTACAAAAGTTGCCATATACACAGTAAAACGAGACCTATATCGACATAACCTGAAAGGCCGCTCAGCAAGGAAGAAGTCACTGCTCCAAAACCGCCATAAAAAGCCAGACTACGGTTTGCAACTTCACATGGGGGCAAAGAATGTACATTTTGGAGAAATGTCCTCTGGTCTGATGAAACAAAAATATAACTGTTTGGCCATAATGACCATTGTTATGTTTGGAGGAAAAAAGGGAGGCTTGCTAGCCGAAGAACACCATCCCAACCGTGAAACACGGAGGTGGCAGCATCATGTTGTGGGGGTGCTTTGCTGCAGGAGGGACTGGTGCACTTCACAAAATAGATGGCGTCATGAGGAAGGGAAATTATGTGGATATATTGAAGCAACATCTCAAGACATCAGTCAGGAAGTTAAAGCTTGATCACAAATGGGTCTTCCAAATGGACAATGAGCCTAACCATATTTCCAAAATGGCTTAATAAGGACAACAAAAGTCAAGGTATTGAGGTGGCCATCACAAAGCCCTGACCTCAAAACTATAAAAACATTTGTGCGTAGAACTGAAAAAGCGTGTGCGAGCAAGGAGGCCTACAAACCTGACTCAGTTACACCAGCTCTGTCAGGAGGAATGGGCCAAAATTCACTCAACTTATTGTGGGAAGCTTGTGGAAGGCTACCCGAAACGCTTGACAGAGTTAAACAATTTAAAGGCAATGCTACCAAATACTAATTGAGTGTATGTAAACTTCTGACCCACTGGGAATGTGATGAAAGAAATTAAAGCTGAAATAAATAATTCTCTCTACTATTATTCTGACATTTCACATTCTTAAAATAAAGTGGTGATCCTAACTGACCTAAGACAGGGAATTTTTACTTGGATTAAATGTCAGGAATTGTGAAAAACTGAGTTTAAATATATTTGGCTAAGATGTATGTAAACTTCCGACATCAACTCTATGTGTATGTGACCTATATCATTTTATTTGATTTTGAGGGAGGGAGGGAGGGAGGGAGGGGACACAGAAAGAAAGGAGAGGAGATGGTGGGGCGAGGGAGGGGAGACTATGGGAGGGAGGGGATAGGAGAGGAGTCTGAAGGAGGGGAGAGTGACTGAGGGAGGTCAAGAGGAGACTGAGGGAGGGAGGGAGGGAGGGAGAAACTGAGGTAGGGAAGAGGAGACTTTGGGAGGAAAGGGAGAGGGGAGGAGTCTGAGGGAGGGGAGAAGAGACTGCGGAAGGGGAGACAGGGGAGGAGAGGATACTGAGGGAGGGGAGAGGAGACAGGGAGGGAAGAGGAAACTGAGGGAAGGAAGAGGAGATTGAGGGAGGTGAAGAGGAGCCTGAGGCAGGGAAGAGGAGCCTGAGGGTGAGGAGACAGAGAGAGGGAGGGAAGGAGGGAAGGAGGGAGGGAGGGGAGACAGAGGGAGGGGAGAGGAGACAGAGGGAGAGGAGCCAGAGGGAGGGGGGGAAACAGAGGGAGGGGAGAAGGTGTGTTCACCAGCAGTGTCTAACCTCGGTTTAACCCTTATACCATAGATATCAGACAGTCGGCTCTTTATGCTCAGGTGGGTCTTGAGTATCTCCTTCTGTCCCGTCAAGGAGATCTATGCTCAGGCATTAAACATTGCTTCAAAGCCTCAGACTGAAAGTAAAGTAAGTTGGGGTCAGTGAAGGACATCCCCACTGGGAAAAGAGTGATCACTGATGAGGCGGCACTAAAGCTAATTTAGACAAGTTCAGAGGCTTGGCAGATATACACACTGTACACAGTATGAAGTTCTTTAATTGAACTTTGGGCAGATAGCCCAATGTTGTTGTTTTCACCCCAAACTCATCTGCTAGTCAATGTGTGGAAAAAAAATGATATTAATACTGCAATCTGACATGGTTTATTGTTAATCACTATATGCATTAATCTGAAAGTGACTAAGAGAATACAGTTACTGTGTTACCACAGTTTATTTTTGTAACGGTGACATTAGTACAGCTTATGATATCACCATGCAGATCACTTTGATAACGCTCTCCACAGCTATGTATGGACAACTAGCCGTAGTCCAAATCTTGACCCCTGATGTTTGGAGGATGTTTTTGTTTCACAGTTTGCGAATCCCATCACAAACAACATCCACCTCTATTTCATCCAACATATTGAAATCACTTAATTTGCCGGATATCTGATGGGTACTGTACGTGACCTCCAACTGCACATGAAAAGCAGATTAAATTCCACCTATTTGATTGCCCATGCAATGTTCCATTATACCATGACACTTTAATGGCCTCTACAATTCTTTCCAGATCCAGGTTTATAGGAAATTTATCCAGCACAACACTAGAAAGAGAGCATCCGATCAGATCAAAAGCATAAAGCTCACGCCAGATAAATCAGGGAAAAAACAAGGATATCTTTTCAAATTGGTACATATTGTATAACAAGTATGTGCCTATTATAAATCCCAAATCTTTCTGATAATTCCTTAAACACAACAATATATTGTCACAGCTTAAGAAACTGCATGCTGTTCTGAACATGTTAAGTTGTTCCAGCAGGTGGTATGGTATTGTGCACTGTGTGTGAGTTCAGCAGTAGGTGAGTCGATCACTACAGCCATACGGCAAGGACGAGCCCTGACTGACTACAACCCTGCCAGGACAGACAGGAGGACAGGAGGACACAATGGTGTAGGCCAGGAGGGCCAGAGAGGCATCCAGCTTGCTCAGTGAGACACCAGGCCGGTGGAGAGCCCAGCGGAGCCACACAGATGGTGCACTCAGTGAGCATGGCTGTCATCATGGGATCACTCCTCATGATTAGCACACCTACTGAAAGCTGCATGCACACTAGCGTCTGTTGCACTTACAGCACTGGCTGAGATACAGCAATAGGGTAACTGGTTTGTGAGTGTGTGAGTGTGTGCTTGGTAGTAGTATGAAAAGGGTGATTCTGGCTGTAGATTACTTTTACAGTCCTTTAAAAATTGAAAACCGTGATATACAAGTGAAAGAAAGTTAAACTTATAGTCTGAGACCACCAGGACAAAAATAATGGCTCCTATATGCCACCTCTTATCTAGTTCAGATGAAGTGTCCACTGAATCATGTTACCCCAGAAATCAATGAGCTATTTCCCCAAAAGTCACTGTTAACAAAGGAAAGGGTCTCCAAGGCTGATATTTTCAGTGTGTAGACAGCAGAGTGAGAATACAGCACAAACAGACGTCTGAAAAGATAAATTCATTAAAATAACTGCGCTGTCTTTCAGTCAACTATGTATGCAAGGCAACCGAGCTACGAAGCTTTGCTCAACCTGTAGACCCAGCACCCAAAACACACAGCATTCCAAATGGTCGCAGGGCTCGGCACACACACACACACACACACACACACACACACACACACACACACTGTGGACTGCATTGAATCAGCTCTCCTCCAAATGGAGCAGTTCAATTGTAATCTAATGGTTGGATCCTGCAGGCAGGGAGCATTGCTGATCAGATCATCATCACCGTCTACACAGCAGCAGCGAACAGCAGCAGCAGCCCACCTGTCTGTCAGATAGAGGAGCTGTCTCATAAAGCAGTTCAGGCAGAACCCTCACTCCACCAAAGGCCACTATTGTTCCCTTCTATCTGATTTAGCCAACAAGTTGGATTAATTATTTCCAGAAAACAGACTTTTTATCCCAGAGACCTATTAAGGGAAAGCAATTAAGCTAGAGCCCTCATGATAAGCAGTGAGCATCTCAGACCTTTTAAGGAGTGGCCTGCCTGTCCACACAGACAGCACGCGGGCCAGAGCACAGACACTGAGGTGCCTTCCTGTCGTGGTAGACTGCTAATCCTCCTGTGGAAAATAGCTCAGGGATCCGTTTCACATGAACGAGCATCTCGAGATGAAGAGGCAGTCCAATATTTTTGGGGAAATGAATGGTGTGTGTGTGTGTGTGTGTGTGTGTGTGTGTGTGTGTGTGTGTGTGTGTGTGTGTGTGTGTGTGTGTGTGTGTGTGTGTGTGTGTGTGTGTGTGTGTGTGTGTGTGTGTAGGTGTGTCTGTGTGTCAACTGTAATAAAAAATGCAGGTCACTACAGGCAGCACAGTTCCATAACCCTTCAAGCTGCACCATTACTGTCAATTGATGAGCAAAAATGGCGACGTGTGTTTTATTGTACAATAGTTAAGACATGCTTTGTAATACTGGATGTTTTTCTTTGCCTGTATGAATCCTCTGTAGAACTACATATTGTATTCATGTATGGAGACATTATAAATGAGGACCATTCTAATTCATGGGACACCGAACATTACGAGAACATACACTCTTAGCAAAAAGGGTTCCAAAAGGGTTCTTCGGCTGTCCCCAGAAGATAACCCTTTTTTGACCCCAGGGAGAACCCTTTTTGGTTCCACGTAGAACCCTTTTGGGTTCCATGTAGAAACCCCAGAGGAAAGGATCCTACATGGAACCCAAAACGGTTCTACCTGAAACCAAAAAGGGTTCTTCAAAGGGTTCTCCTCTGAAGAGAGCTGAAGAACCCTTTTTGGTTCTTGACAGATCCTTTTTTTCTAAGTGTACCATGAAACTGTCTGTCCATGGTTACCCCACAGTGGTGGGAAAGACGTATCTTCATTGTTCTCAGTGTTAGGCCGTTCTACTTTTCCCATAGCCAATTAGCCATTGTCAGGAAGAGGAGCCCATAGGCACAATTCTATAAAGGTACACCAGGAAACTGCATTACCATGCAAATAATGTCCCTTGTGGTTTCATGTATACCTGATGGATTGCACTATTCAATTGCTTGTTGGGGCAAGAGGGCTTGTTGTATTAATTATTCAATCCAACCATGTTTTTGGGGAATTGATGTAGAAAATAGAAAACTTTAGGCTCTCAAGTTAGAGCCATATTCCTTATCAATTTATCCAACAGCAATAAGGCACTTGATCCTTTGTGCCCGAGGGTCTTGTTGAGAAAACACGCTGTCAGCACTTAACATTATTCTACAAAATGTAGGATAGTTATGGAGATATTACCAAACAGAAGACAACTAAAGAAATGTATGTAGGGGTATAAAACTGCATCTGCAAGCCACATCTGGTGTTTCTAAACCCTATGGAACAGTAAAGTATAGTACTTTTAAGGGTCTGATGTCAGATAACCGACTGATACTCAGCCATGTGAAACAGTTTAGCCCTACTATTCTGATAGTATTAAGGAGCAGCGAAGAACATGGAACAACATGTTTGACCTGATGAAGCTCAATCTCGAACCAAAAACATCACTATTAAATCTGTTATGCAAGCAATACAGCAGGTGGGCTTAATGGGCTTAGTAAACAGAAGTTTTAATTATCTTAATACATACCCACTATTTAGCAATGACCCCATTAATAATGACCCCATTCATTAATCATTTCTGAACCTATAGATTGGATATTAACCAGCCACACTGTATAATGTGGGATAACTCCGAAAATAGAATCATTGAAAAGCTCTCTATTGTCCGAGTCCGAGAGCCTGTGCCACTTGAAAGCATTCTCACATCAATGAAACAAATGCCTGCTTCACTGAAACACTATGCACACCCGGAAATGTATCTTTCTGATACTTGAAAGGAATGACGGAGCATTAAATAATCCAGCCAAAAGGACCTTTTAGAGTGCTGTCTTTGTCAAGCTCACATCAAACAACCCGCCTGGAAAGAGAATAGTATTGCTTTGTGTTGTCTGTCTGCGTGTGGGTGAAAGTTTGTTGTTTGCTACTCTAAAAATCACGCAGAGTAGAAGGAACTACTTTTCCCACGCATTGTGGTGTATTTTTGTTACGTAGAAGATTTGTAAGTAAGGATGTTCAGTCCTCATGTATGTCATATTAGATACAGTTTCTGTTCTGTTTCAGTGTGTATCTCAGTCCTAAATTTTTGGGGGGCTACCCCGAGAGTGTGTAAAGAGCATATTGTCAATCGTTTTTTGGTGCCAGTGCACTACCCATTTAGAAAGTGATTCCTACCACAAAATAACATATTCTAGTCTATCTGCAAAATAAATGAAAAAGGCATTATTATTACTTATTATTATTTCCCATGGACACATGTATAATGATGTCTACTTTTGGAACCTTCTGGTGGTATTCTGGCTCCAGCATTCATGGCTGTGGTTGGGTAAACATTTTGTGCCAAAACAAAGGGTGTTCTGTTCCAGATTCCCATTTAATATTCATACCAAGGATTACAGGATTCAAGTGATATGTTGAATATATTAATTTACATGTAAGCTGTATATGATATAGTTCGTACACTCTTTTGTTGAATGTGCTATTCTTTGCATCTGTGTAAGTGTCAGTGAAAGGGTTTACAGGGGATATAGTAAGTTCCAGTGGCTTGCGAAAGTATTCCCCTTTTGGCATTTTTCCTATTTCGTTGCCTTACAACCTGGAATTAAAATTGATTTTCTGGGGGGTTTGTATCATTTGATTTACACAACATGTCTACCACTTTGAAGATGTAAAATATTTTTTATTGTGAAATAAACAAGAAATTAGACAAAAAAAACTTAAAACTTGAGCGTGCATAACTATTCACTCCCCCCAAAGTCAATACTTTGTAGAGCCACATTTTGCAGCAATTACAGCTGCAAGTCTCGTGGGGTAAGCTTGGTACATCTAGCCACTGGGATTTTTGCCCATTCTACAAGGCAAAACTGCTCCAACCCTGATTTTCAAAGTTTCTGATATTTTTTTTCTAACGCAACCCTGATCTGTACTTCTCCACAATTTTCTCCCTGATCTGTTTGGAGAGCTTCTTGGTCTTCATGGTGCCGCTTGCTTGGTGGTGCCCCTTGCTTAGTGGTGTTGCAGACTCTGGGGCCTTTTAGAACAGGTGTATATATACTGAGATCATGTGACAGATCATGTGATACTTAGATTGCACACAGGTTTCATAGCAAAGGAGGTGAATACACATGCAAGCACCACTTTTCTGTTTTAATTTCGTATCAGTGTAAATGTTACTGTGACAGTGTAAATGCATTTATCTGTTTAGCCCTGAGCTAAGTGGAATTTAATCTTATTTTGGAAACATTTGCTGAATCATAAAATCGATACTCATGGAGGACCAGGGGTGGGGATATCATCATATGCCATCTGTAGCGATAGGACCATGGGTCGGGTGGAATATAATTGTAAGGCCATCTGTAGGGATAGGACCAGGGGTGGGGTGGGATATAATCGTAATGTCATCTGTAGAGATAGGACCAGGGGTGGGGTGGAATATAATCGTAATGTCAACTGTAGAGATAGGACCATTGGTGGGGTGGGATATAATCGTAATGTCATCTGTAGAGATAGGACCAGGGGTGAGGTGGAATATAATCGTAATGTCATCTGTAGGGATAGGACCAGGGGTGAGGTGGGATATAATCGTAATGTCAACTGTAGAGATAGGACCAGGGGTGAGGTGGAATATAATCGTAATGTCATCTGTAGAGATAGGACCAGGGGTGAGGTGGAATATAATCGTAATGTCATCTGTAGAGATAGGACCAGGGGTGGGGTGGAATATAATCGTAATGTCAACTGTAGAGATAGGACCAGGGGTGGGGTGGGATATAATCGTAATGTCATCTGTAGAGATAGGACCAGGGGTGAGGTGGAATATAATCGTAATGTCAACTGTAGAGATAGGACCAGGGGTGGGGTGGAATATAATCGTAATGTCATCTGTAGAGATAGGACCAGGGGTGAGGTGGAATATAATCGTAATGTCAACTGTAGAGATAGGACCAGGGGTGGGGTGGGATATAATCGTAATGTCATCTGTAGAGATAGGACCAGGGGTGAGGTGGAATATAATCGTAATGTCATCTGTAGAGATAGGACCAGGGGTGAGGTGGAATATAATCGTAATGTCATCTGTAGGGATAGGACCAGGGGTGAGGTGGAATATAATCGTAATGTCATCTGTAGAGATAGGACCAGGGGTGAGGTGGAATATAATCGTAATGTCATCTGTAGAGATAGGACCAGGGGTGGGGTGGAATATAATCGTAATGTCAACTGTAGAGATAGGACCAGGGGTGAGGTGGGATATAATCGTAATGTCATCTTTAGAGATAGGACCAGGGGTGGGGTGGGATATAATCGTAATGCCATCTGTAAAGATAGGACCAGGGGTGAGGTGGGATATAATCGTAATGTCATCTGTAGAGATAGGACCAGGGGTGAGGTGGGATATAATCGTAATGTCATCTGTAGAGATAGGACCAGGGGTGAGGTGGGATATAATCGTAATGTCAACTGTAGAGATAGGACCAGGGGTGAGGTGGGATATAATCGTAATGTCATCTGTAGAGATAGGACCAGGGGTGAGGTGGGATATAATCGTAATGTCAACTGTAGAGATAGGACCAGGGGTGAGGTGGAATATAATCGTAATGTCATCTGTAAAGATAGGACCAGGGGTGAGGTGGGATATAATCGTAATGTCATCTGTAGAGATAGGACCAGGGGTGGGGTGGGATATAATCGTAATGTCAACTGTAGAGATAGGACCAGGGGTGAGGTGGAATATAATCGTAATGTCATCTGTAGAGATAGGACCAGGGGTGAGGTGGAATATAATCGTAATGTCAACTGTAGAGATAGGACCAGGGGTGAGGTGGGATATAATCGTAATGTCAACTGTAGAGATAGGACCAGGGGTGGGGTGGGATATAATTGTAATGCCATCTGTAGAGATAGGACCAGGGGTGGGGTGGGATATAATCGTAATGCCATCTGTAAAGATAGGACCAGGGGTGAGGTGGAATATAATCGTAATGTCATCTGTAAAGATAGGACCAGGGGTGAGGTGGAATATAATCGTAATGTCATCTGTAGAGATAGGACCAGGGGTGAGGTGGAATATAATCGTAATGTCATCTGTAGAGATAGGACCAGGGGTGAGGTGGAATATAATCGTAATGTCATCTGTAGGGATAGGACCAGGGGTGAGGTGGAATATAATCGTAATGCCATCTGTAGAGATAGGACCAGGGGTGGGGTGGGATATAATCGTAATGCCATCTGTAAAGATAGGACCAGGGGTGAGGTGGAATATAATCGTAATGTCAACTGTAGAGATAGGACCAGGGGTGAGGTGGAATATAATCGTAATGTCATCTGTAGAGATAGGACCAGGGGTGGGGTGGAATATAATCGTAATGTCATCTGTAAAGATAGGACCAGGGGTGAGGTGGAATATAATCGTAATGTCATCTGTAGAGATAGGACCAGGGGTGGGGTGGAATATAATCGTAATGTCATCTGTAGGGATAGGACCAGGGGTGAGGTGGAATATAATCGTAATGTCATCTGTAGAGATAGGACCAGGGGTGGGGTGGGATATAATCGTAATGTCATCTGTAGAGATAGGACCAGGGGTGAGGTGGAATATAATCGTAATGTCATCTGTAGGGATAGGACCAGGGGTGAGGTGGAATATAATCGTAATGTCATCTGTAGGGATAGGACCAGGGGTGAGGTGGAATATAATCGTAATGTCATCTGTAGAGATAGGACCAGGGGTGAGGTGGAATATAATCGTAATGTCATCTGTAGAGATAGGACCAGGGGTGGGGTGGAATATAATCGTAATGTCATCTGTAGAGATAGGACCAGGGGTGGGGTGGAATATAATCGTAATGTCATCTGTAGAGATAGGACCAGGGGTGAGGTGGAATATAATCGTAATGTCATCTGTAGGGATAGGACCAGGGGTGAGGTGGAATATAATCGTAATGCCATCTGTAGAGATAGGACCAGGGGTGGGGTGGGATATAATCGTAATGCCATCTGTAAAGATAGGACCAGGGGTGAGGTGGGATATAATCGTAAGGCCATCTGTAGAGATAGGACCAGTGGTGAGGTGGGATATAATCGTAATGCCATCTGTAGAGATAGGACCAGGGGTGGGGTGGGATATAATCGTAATGCCATCTGTAAAGATAGGACCAGGGGTGGGGTGGGATATAATCGTAATGTCATCTGTAGAGATATTTCTGCCATGAAAAAAATGGATTGGTTGAATAGGTCATAGTTGTTGCAAGGTATACTGACATTGTTAATGCAGTTAAAAAGATGGATAGAGTACTCAGCATTGTAATTGCCCAAGGTAAAATACTACAGAGCGCAAGAGAGGTTTGGCTATAGTTGAGGTTGGCCAGAGCTGAATCCCATCCAGTGACCTCTCTGTAGCAGTAGCATAGTTACTGGGAGCAGCTGGGTAATCATGTTAGCTAGTGATTGAACAGAAAGCATTGTGAACTCCACAATAGGTCATCTAAAAGCAAATAACAAATACAAAAACTGTGATTTGGAATGGGTTTCAGGCAGGGCACTTCAAAGTCTGTATCGTGAAGTCTAAATCAAACAAGGTGGATGATGTATTGTATTGTATGTACTAAGGGAGTGAAAAAACAGAACTGTGCAACAATAACAACCAAACGGGCAATGGAACAGTTTATCTACAATAAAATGTCTAGGCAGAAGCCACACTTTGATGTGATATGATCCATAGAATGTTTGATCATGACAGCATCGTCAAATGTTTGACTGGGCCACTCCCTTAGAGGTTACTGATGCATTTGAACAGCAGGCTTTACACAGTGTGTGGGAATGAATGCATTGCTTTCACACACATGCAATAACACACGTTTTGAGTGAAACCCAGAATCAAAATATCACTCAGAGAACTGGAAATAGTTTCCTCTCAGTTGAGCTTTTGGAACTTGCTAAAGTAGGTAAAATAGATATTAAGGCAACAAAAAAAATAGGTTAGGTCCCCCGACACTACTCATAAAAATGCATATATGCTAAAAGTGAGGGCTTTGAACCCTTTCGAGTCATTAAATGAATAAAATCCACATAAAACCAGAGATACATGTTTTTATAATATGCAGTACTGTATCATATAAAAACACTGATGGATTAACAATTTAATTCAACCGTCTGTTTTTTAAGATGAAAACATAATATTGCTAAGGATCAGGATTTGGGAGAATCTCAGGTGGCATTAATATCAGGTTTTCACTGTTTCTGTAGTGAAAACATTCCATTTACACTAATGTTGAGTGCGCAGAGGATTAATCAGTCATCAATACTGTTATCGGGGCTAGATCCCCTGCTGTAGGCTATGCATAGTCTATGCATAGTCACTTTAATAACTCTTTAATAACTCTACCACATGTACAAATTACCTCAACTAACCGGTGCCCTCGCACATTGATTCTGCACCGGTACTCCCCTGCATATAGTCTCACTATTGTTATTTTACTGCTGCTCTTTAATTACTTGTTACTTTTATTTCTTATTCTTAGCTTTATTTTTTTTAAACTGCATTGTTGGTTAGGGGCTCGTAAGTAAGCATTTCACTGTAAGGTCTTCCGACACCTGTTGTATTCGGCGCATGTGACTAATACAATTTGATTTGATTTCCCCAATAATCTGACTCCAATGTTAGCTCAATCTACTGCCATTTCAGGGGCAATATAAGAATAAGGACTGCCATGCAAGGGAGTCAGAATACAGGGGGGAAGTAATGTCTTCGCAGTCGGTACAGCCAGCTGGTTTCTTCAAGCATCGCGCTGACAGAAACAAGCATCTTTCAGGTAAGAAGATTAACGAGACGTGGTGTGATCATAACAACACACAAGAACTCAAGTCCTTCTGTTCACCTGACTTAGAATTCCTCACAATCAAATATCTACCAAAATAATTATCTTCGATTATAATCACAGCTGCATATATTCCTCCCCATGCAGACACATCGATGGCCCTGAATGAACTTTATTTGACTCTATGTAAACTGGAAACCACATATATATGAGGCTGCATTCATTGTAGCTGGGGATTATAACAAGGCTAATCTGAAAACAAGACTCCCTAAATTCTATCAGCATATCGATTGTGCTACCAGGGCTGGTAAAACCCTGGATCATTGTTATTTTAACTTCCACGACGCATATAAGGCCCCACCCCCCTCCTTTCGGAAAAGCTGACCATAACTCCATTTTGTTGCTTCCAGCCTATAGACAGAAACTAAAACAGGAAGCTCCCGCTCTCAGGTCTGTTCAACGCTGGTCCGACCAATCTGATTCCACGCTTCAAGAATGCTTCAAGAATGCTTCAATTACGTGGATTGGGATATGTTCCGCATTGCATCAAACAACAAGATTGACGAATACGTTTCCCCAACCAGAAACCGTGGATTGATGGCAGCATTCGCGCAAAACTGAAAATGCGAACCACTGCTTTTAACCAGGGTAAGGTGACCAGAAACATGACCGAATACAAACAGTGTAGCTATTCCCTCCGCAAGGCAATCAAACAAGTTAAGCGTCAGTATAAAGACAAAGTAGAATCGCAATTCAACGGCTCAGACACAAGAGGTATGTGGCAGGGTCTACAGTCAATCACGGATTACAAAAAGAAAACCAGCCCCGACGCAGGCCATGGTGTCTTGCTACCAGATAGACTAAACAACTTCTTTGCTCGCTTTGAGGACAATACAGTGCCACTGACGGCCCACTAACAAAACCTGCGGACCCTTCTTCACTGCAGCTGACGTGAGTAAAACATTTAAACTTGTTAACCCTCGCAAGGCTGCAGGCCCAGACGCGTCCTCAGAGCATGCGCAGACCAGCTGGCTGGTGTGTTTACGGACATATTCAATCAATCATTATCCCAGTCTGCTGTTCCCAAATGCTTCAAGAGGACCACCATTGTTCCTGTTCACAAGAAAGCTAAGGTAACTGAGCTAAACAACTACCGCCCCATAGCATTCACTTCCGTCATCATGAAGTGCTTTGATAGACTAGTCAAGGACCATATCACCTCCACCCTACCTGACACCCGACCCACTCCGATTTGCTTACCGCCCCAATAGGTTCACAGATGACGCAATCGCAACCTAACTGCACACTGCCCTAACCCATCTGGATAAGAGGAATACCTATGTGAGAATGCTGTTCATCGACTACAGCTCAGCATTTAACACCATAGTGCCCTCCAAGCTCGTCATCAAGCTCGAGACCCTGGGTCTCGACCCCGCCCTGTGCAACTGGGTACTGGACTTCCTGACGTGCCGCCCCCAGGTGGTGAGGGTAGGTAACAACATCTCCACCCCGCTGATCCTCAACACTGGGGCCCCACAAGGGTGCGTTCTGAGCCCTCTCCTGTACTCCCTTTTCACCCACGACTGCGTGGCCATGCACGCCTCCAAATCAATTATCAAGTTTGCAGACGACACTACAGTGGTAACCTTGATTATCCACAACGACGAGACGGCCTACAGGGAGGAGGTGAGGGCCCTCGGAGTGTGGTGTCAGGAAAATAAACTCACACTCAACGTCAACAAAACAAAGGAGATGATCGTGGACTTCAGGAAACAGCAGAGGGAGCACCCCCCTATCCACATTGATGGGACAGTAGTGGAGAGGGTAGAGAGTTTTAAGTTCCTCGGCGTACACATCACGGACAAACTGAATTGGTCCACCCACACAGATAGCGTGGTGAAGAAGGCGCAGCAGTGCCTCTTCAACCTCAGGAGGCTGAAGAAATTTGGCTTGTCACCAAAAGCACTCACAAACTTTTACAGATGCACAATCGAGAGCATCCTGTCGGGCTGTATCACCGCCTAGTATGGCAACTGCTCAGAACTGTAAGGCTCTCCAGAGGGTAGTGAGATCTGCACAACGCATCACCAGGGGCAAACTACCTGCCCTCCAGGACACCTACACCACCCGATGTCACAGGAAGGCCATAAAAATCATCAAGGACAACAACCACCCGAGCCACTGCCTGTTCACCCCGCTATCATCCAGAAGGCGAGGTCAGTACAGGTGCATCAAAGCAGGGACCGAGAGACTGAAAAACAGCTTCTATCTCAAGGCCATCAGACTGTTAAACAACCACCACTAACATTGAGTGGCTGCTGCCATACATGTAAAAAATGTATCACTAGCCACTTTAAACAATGCCACTTAATATAGTGTTTACATACCCTACATTACTCATCTCATATGTATATACTCTACTCTATACCAACTACTGCATCTTGCCATCTTTATGTAATACATGTATCACTAGCCACTTTAAACAATGCCACTTAATATAATGTTTACATACCCTACATTACTCATCTCATATGTATATACTGTACTCGATACCATCTACTGCATCTTGCCTATGCCGTTCTGTACCATCACTCATTCATATATCTTTATGTACATATTCTTCATCCCTTTACACTTGTGTGTATAAGGTAGCTGTTGTAAAATTGTTAGGTTAGATTACTCGTTGGTTATTACTGCATTGTCGGAACTAGAAGCACAAGTATTTCGCTACACTCGCATTAACATCTGCTAACCATGTGTATGTGACAAATAACATTTGATTTGATCAGATTTGATTTGATTTGACTAAAAACACCTTATTGTAAAATGTTCTGTTTTTTCTTTTCATCAACCTATTGTTGGTGGGTAGGTTACAGATGCAATATCTTAATTTGATCACTCTTTTGTTGCAGAGAATGTTCCTACACAGTAGGAAATGCAAACTTGTATTGTATTTGAGGTTTAAAAAAGGCTTCTAAAGTTTGTAATTTTCCCTTAAAATGTTTGACTTGATTTGCCCTTAAAAAAACTGTCCATTAATTGTAACCCACATAATAATACAAATGTCCTGTTGCTGCAGGATTATTTTCCTGCTGTAGAAAATTATCTAGAATTAAGATCCTACGTCTGTATAACTTCATAGAGAGGAAGTATGACCGATCATGTAGCTTTATGTGAAGGCCACTTGGTGAAGGACATCAAGCACTTGATGAACCTAGTGAAGCTCTTGGACACTGGTTGAGTGCCTCTCTGCTGTCTTCTGCCTAAAAAAGCACACCAGAACATCCTTCCTGTCTTAAGTCACCCATGTAGCACCTAAGGCTGTTGCGGTGACCGTATTACCGCCACACCGGCAGTGTGACTGTTGAGTCTCGTTAATCTCCTGTTATGGACTCTGGACATGCTTTGGTAACCCAACTCGCCCAACTCGCTTTTAAAACTCACCTCACTGATATGATCAATTTGAAGAAAGAAGTTCAACGGCAGGTTGAAACGGAATGTAAATCATGGTCATTGTGGATGTGGTTTCAAAGCCTAACACAACGAAATGGACAGCTTTCTAACGTGATGATTCATTCAAAACATCCATATGCATATTAGAGCATATAAATACCCAAAGGCTTCTGAGCCCAAGCCCCAAAAAAGTATTATTGTGCCATTATACAATATATAGCCTACCGCATATTACGCATGGCAGAAAAACATAAAACAAAACTGATTTAAGATGTCTTTGGTGCATAATTGGTCTAGCCTATAATTCAAAACTAAACATTTAGCTTTCCCCTGCCCCTGTTCCTGCCCATTTGATAATGGACCATTCTAAATCAATGTTGTTGTTTTTTTTAAACATTTTAGTAAAGACAAGGTTAAAGTGAGAATAGTCTGATGGGTGAAAATATGATCACTTGATGAGAGAACAGCTGTGCAGCCTGAGGCAAGGAACAGAGTGAAAGCTTGTTTTTCTCCTGTCTCAAATGATCAATAGCCTATAGTCACATCATGCAGCCCATATATGATGGGATTTCTAAGACATTGTAAGGTTTTCATCATTCACAACTAAAGTTGCCAAATAACAAATAAATCTGGCATATAAGACCTGTTTCCAATGATCACTTTTACACTCAACATAGTCACTTCGCTCCAGAATGGGAAAAATATCCTTTCTATTTTATTTAGCTAAACGAACAAGAGCATAGAGCCAGATAACATACAGTAGGCCTTATGGAACAGCGGGGACTGTGAAGTAACACAAACATAGGCACAGACACATACATGATAACATACGCACTATACCTACACGTACACATGGATATTTTGTTGAGATATGTGGTAGTAGAGTGTGGGTCTGAGGGCACACACTTAGTGTGTTGTGAATTCTATAATGAATGTATTGTAATATTTTAAAAACTGTATAACTGTATAACTGCCTTAATTTTGCCGGACCACAGGAAGAGTATCTGATGCCTTGGCAGCAGCTATTGGGGATCCATAATATATACAAATACAAATATTCTGTTTTTTGAATTATATTTTTATAGACCTAACTAAAATAAATAATGGATGTATTGTGATGGTGTGTATTCAATTGATTCATTATACTCTTTTAAATGTCGATGTTACAAAGTTGCGCATCAGCGGCTTGCATGCAGCTTGTACGCATGGAGGCCTGGAGATACTAAACATGCAAATGTTAATCAGCGGTCAATTACCGTGAGACTGGCCATCTTTTGCATGACAATAACCGTCTGCCAAAATGTCATGACCGCCACAGCCCTAGTAGCACCCCATCTTAACTCCTCCTCCACATTTACTGGATTGGCTCAACAGTACGGTTTCTTCTCGTCAGTACCAGAAAGAAAGAAACACTGCTTATTTTACTCCTGCTACTTTAGGAAACCCATTTAGATAAGGAAATCATTTATTCCCCTGCAATGACTGTCCTCTGCATCTCCTTCACTCATTAACGACCTCAGAGTTTCTCCTCAAGTCAGAACTGGTCCTGCCGTCATTAAAGACAAAGAGAACACAGAGTTGCTGGAATTGAATTTCATCCTCTGAAATTGCCTTGGGTCTCAACAAAAGCACCTGTTCTGTCGGCCCTGAAATGCCTTTGTTCTCCCTCTAACCAGCACACAAGGTCCCACAGCACCCGGAAATATGGGAAGGTTGTTATAGCGCCAAGTCGCCAACAATGCCAAGAACTTCTACAAGAGATTTTAAATGTCAAGGCCAAATGCAATCTTGATATTTTTCCAAATAGCCTAAAGGTTTAGAAAAGTAATATAGAGGCTCACTTTGTGAGCTTGTGTGTTATGTACACTTACATGTGTCTTTGTGAATGAAAGACAGGGACATAATAAGACCCCCACAATTCCACTTGTTGTTGTCACACATTTCTTCTGTTGAAAATATGTCCATGTTTTCCACGAAGCCCCTATTCGCTAGCACCATTAGGGCAATCTGTGCCATGTATTGACATGGGAAACCCAATAAAAAGTGTTAAGAGCCAGAGGCAGCATTGTGGAAGAAGCTGAATGGGTGAGTTTGTTTCTCTTCCTGCACCTCCCTGAGACTCGATTAAAAGGAGCTTTAGAGATCACTCTGGGTGTTTCTCAAAATGCATACAACCTTGCTCCGAGCACGCAAATTGGAGCACAGGAGGGTCGGAGTATGAGTCCAAATCAAAGTATCGATACAAGCTTCAATGGAATGTGTGCAAAGGAATGTGACACAACCACATAAAAAACAACGTACAATTTCTTCAAATCAACGGCATTAATTGAGCTGAAGTGAGAGTTAATGCACTCCGACTTCGGAAATTAAATGTTGCCTATTCACATCTCATATGTTGCCTGACTACAATATTTTATCTTGATATATTAATAAATATATGTTTTGTTAATTTTGGCATGTTTACCTGCCAACGCCGATAATTAAGTCAAAAGGGCTAACTGTCTAGCTACCGCTGTTAGCTAGCCACAAAGAATTGTTAGCTAGCTACCCATGAAGAATTTACATCTATCTTGCTTAACATTAGTTTTAAGTAATTGTGTCTGTTAAACTATCTGGTTAGATACATTATTATGATTCAATCACAGTGAGCTGATAGTTGCTTGTGTGTATCGGTTTCTTTGTGTATATCTTGTTTCGTCTCTATTGCCTGGAAGACTGTTCAGTGAATGGCTAAGTCTATAGGTCAATAGGGCTAACTGGATAGCTACTGTAGCTAGCCACTGTAGCTAGCCATGAAGAATTTGTAGCTACCCACAAAAAATGTACATCTACCTTGCATAACATTAGTTATAGGTAATGTTCAGCTCCTTAACTAGCAGGTTAGCTAGATTATTATGATTAACTGATATCTAGCTGATAATTATGAAGTAAAATGTTTCCTTTGTGTATATTTAGTTTTGTCTATTGTTGTTATTGTCCTGGCTGGAAGAAGTGAATGGGGAGGTGAAGCGTGAGATAATAGAGTAGGGGGAGTGCGAGAGCATCTCAAATGTGATGTTTAATGCATTCTCCACACTCTCATCCTCACAAGAATGTACTCAAGAGAACATTGTCTGAGAATGCACTCGGAGCATGGGAGTGTGGAGCGCGGTAGAATGCATACTGAGAAACCCCCTCTGTTTTGTAAGGGGAGAGAGTTTCAAATCAAATCCAATTTTACATGCACCGAATACAACCGGCATAGACATTTTTTTAAATTGAACCTTTATTTAACTAGGCAGGTCAGTTAAGAACAAATTCTTATTTTTAATGACGGCCTACACCAGCCAAACCCGGACGACGCTGGGCGAATTGTGCATTGCAATATGGGACTCCAAATCACGGCCGGTTGTGATACAGCCTGGATATGAACCAGGGTGTCTGTAGTGACGTCTCTAGCACTGAGATGGAGTGCCTTAGACCGCTGCGCCACCCGGGAGCATTCACCTTACAGTGAAATGCTTACTTACAACACCCCTAACCAACAGTGCAGTTTTAAAAAAAACATACGGATAAGAATAAGAGATAAAAGTAACAAGTAATTAAAGAGCAGCAGCAAAAAATAACACTATATGCAGGGGGGGGGGTGCCGGTACAGAGGCAATGTGCGGGGGCACCGGCCAGTTGAGGAATTATGTACATGTAGGTAGAAATTATCAAAGTGACCATGCATAGATGACAACAACTGCAACCAGGCAGTGATGCAACCAATCAGGATGCTCTCCATGGTGCAGCTGTAGAATCTTTGGAGGATCTGACGACCGATGACAAATCTTTTCAGTCTCCTGAGGGGGAATAGGTTTTCTCGTGCCCGCTTCACGACTGTCCTGGTGTGCTTGGACCATGTTAGTTTTTTGGTGATGTGGACACCAAGGAACTTGAAGCTCTCAACTTGCTCCACCGCAGCCCCATCGATGAGAATGGGGGCGTGCTCGGTCCTCATTTTCCTGTAGTCCACAATCATCTCCTTTGTCTTGAGCAGGTTGAGGGAGAGGTTGTTGTCCTGGCACCACACGGCCAGGTCTCTGACCTCCTCCCTATAGGCTGTCTCATCGTTGTCGGTGATCAGGCCTACCACTGTTATGACATTGGTAATTTTAATGAAGGTGTTGGCGTCGTGCCTGGCCATGCACTCATGAGTGAACAGGCATTACAGGAGGGGGCTGAGCATGCACCCCTGAGGGGCCCCTGTGTTGAGGATCAATGTGGCAGATGTGTTGTTACCTACCATTACCACCTGGGGGGCGGCCTGCCAGGAAGTCCAGGATCCAGTTGCAGAGGGAGGTGTTAGTCCCAGGGTGCTTAGCTTACTGATGAGCTTTGAGGGCAGTATGGTGTTGAACACCGAGCTGTAGTCAATGAATAGCATTCTCACATAGGTGTTCTTTCTGTCCAGGTTGGAAAGGGCAGTGTGGAGTGCAATTGAGATTGCATCATCTGTGGATCTGTTGGGGCGGTATGAAAATTGGAGTCGGTCTAGGGTTTCTGGGATGATGGTGCTGATGTGAGCCATGACCAGCCTTTCAAAGCACTTCATGGTTAGAGACGTGAGCGTACCTGGTCGGTAGTCATTTAGGCAGGTTATCTTACTGTTCTTGGGCATAGGCACTATGGTGGTCTGCTTAAAACATGTTGCTATTACAGACTCAGACAGGGAGAGTTTGAAAATATCAGTGAAGACACTTGCTAGTTGGACAAATCTCGCAGGACACGTCCTGGTAATCCTTCTGGCCCTGCAGCCTAGTGAACATTGCCCTGTCTAAAGGTCTTACACCGGCTGCGGAGCGCGTGATCACACAGCCTTCCGGTACAGCTGGTGCTCTCATGCATGTTTCAGTGTTATTTGCCTCGAAGCATAGTAGTAGTTTAGCTCGTTTGGTAGGCTTGAGTCACTGGGCAGCTCTAGGCTGTGCTTTGCTTTGTAGTCTGTAATTGTTTGCAAGACCTTCCACATCCGACGAGAGTCAGAGACGGTGTAGTACGACTCGATCTTAGTCCTGTATTGACACTCTGCCTGTTTGATGGTTCGTTCGTTGGTCATAGCAGGATTTCTTATAAGCTTCCGGGTTAGAGTCCCACTCCTTGAAAGCGGCAGCTCTAGCCTTTAGATCAGTGCGAATGCTGTCTGTAATCCATGGCTTCTGGTTGGGATATGTACGTCTGGTCACTGTGGGGACGATGTCACCGATGCACTTATTGATGAAGCCAATGACAATTATGGTGTACTCAAAGCCATTGGAGGAATCCCGGAAAATTTTCCAGTCTTTGCAAGCAAAACAGTCCTGTAGCTTAGCATCTGCTTCATCTGACCACTTTTTTATTGATCTAGTCACTGGTGCTTCCTGCTTTAATTTTTGCTTGTAAGCAGGAATAAGGAGGGTGGAATTATGGTCAGATTTGCCAAATGGAGAGCAAGGGAGAGCTTTGTATGCGTCTCTGTGTGTGGCGTATAGGTGATCCATAGTTCTTTCCCATCTGGTTGCACATTTAACATGCTGATAGAGATTTGGTAAAACTGATTTAAGTTTCCCTGCATTAAAGTCCCCGGCTACTAGGAGCGCCACAGTCTGTGTGAGCGTTTTTTTGTTTTCTTATGGCGGAATACAGCTCATTCAATGCTAACGTAGTGACAACCTCTGACTGAAGTGGTATATAAGCAGCTGCGAAGAATACAGATGAGAACTCTCTGAGTAGGTAGTGTGGTCTACAGCTTATCATGATATACTCAACCTCAGGCGAGCAATAACTCAAGACTTCCGTAGATATAGTGCACCAGCTGTTATTTACAAAAATACATAGTCCGCCGCCCCTTGTCTTACCAGACGCCAGTGTTCTATCCTGCCGGTACATCGTATTACCAGCCAGATGTATGTTGATATTGTCATCGTTCAGCCACGACTCTGTGAAGCATAAGATGTTGCAGTTTTGAATGTCCCGTTGGTAGTTAAATCTTTCCCGTAACTCATTGATTTAATTGTCCAAAAACTAAGTTTGCTAGCAGAATTGAGGAAAGTTGGGGTTTATTCGATCACCTCCAAATTCTCAGAAGTTAGCCCGCCTCTCTTTCTCTGCCTCCTCTTCACGCAGATCACGGGGGGGGGGGCTTGTCAGAGTTGTGAAAGAAGAAAAAGGATTCTGCTAATCCATGGTGAGTAATCGCAGTCCTGATGTCTATAAGTTATTTTCGGTCAAAAGAGAAGGTAGCGGCAACACTATGTACAACATTTGTAAAAATATTACTTAAAAACAATGCAGATAAACAAACAAAAAAACACAATCAGTTGGGGGCAAGTAAAACGTCTTCCTTCTGCTCTGGCGCTATCTTTGTTTTACAGTAAAAGTATTTTTTTTCTTACATTCACTAAGTTATGCAATCTTCTTTCAATGTTCAGTTAGGTTACCTTGGTTACCTCAGAAATAGGGAGTTTTGTCTTGGAATGAGGTGGAACAATAATTGTTTTCCTAAAGTTAACCAAACAGGAAACATGTTTATTCCATGTGTAACTCTATGTTGCTGTCTGTGTCACGCTGCTTTGCTTTATCTTGGCCAGGTCGCAGTTGTAAATGAGAACTTGTTCTCAACTAGCCTGCCTGGTTATCCTTTTTGGGATGGGGGCAGCATTTTCACTTTTGGATGAATAGCGTGCCCTGAGTGAACTGCCTCCTACTCTGTCCCAGATGTTAACATATGCATATTATTATTAGTATTGGATAGAAAACACTCTGACATTTCTAAAACTGTTTGAATGACGTCTGTGAGTATAACAGAACTTATATGGCAGGCCAGGAAGTTGGAAATCTGAGGTTTGTAGTTTTTCAAAGCTTGGCCTACCGAATACACAGTGTCTATGGAGTCAAGTTGCACTTCCTACGGCTTCCACTAGATGCCAACCGTCTTTAGAATCTTGTTTCAGGCTTTTGCTATAAAGGAGGAATAGCTCATGAGACCTGTTTGGGTCAGTGGTCTTGCAGAGTTTCTCAGGCTCGTGACTCACACTCCCGACAGAGTTAGCTCTCGTTCCAGTGCTTTTCTTCAGACATAGGAATTCTCCGGTTGGAACATTATTCATGTTTTATGTTAAAAACATCCTAAAGATTGATTCCATACATCGTTTGACTTGTTTCTACGACCTATAATGGAACTTTTCGAGTTTTTGTCTGGACGAAGTGCTGGCGCCTCATGAAGATGGATTATTGGGCTGAACACGCTAACAACAACTGGCTATTTGGAAATAAATGATGGACTATGTGGAACTTTATGGAACAAATCAGTCATTTATTGTCGAACTGGGATTCCTGGGAGTGCCTTCTGATGAAGATCATCAAAGGTAAGTGAATATTTATAGTGTTATTTCCAATTTCTGTTGACTCCAACATGGCGGATATTTCTCTGGCTGGATTGTGCTCTGAGCGCCGTTCTCAGATTATGCTTTTTCCGTAAAGTTTTTTTGAAATCTGACATAGCGGTTGCATTAAGGAGAAGCCTATCTTTAATTCTGTGAATAACACTAGTATCTCTTATCAATGTTTATTATAAGTATTTCTGCAAAATCAACGGATGTTTTGGAATCAAAACACTACTGCACGTAATGCGCCAATGTAAACTGAGATTTTTGGACATAAATATGCACATTATCGAACAAAACATACATGCATTGTGTAACATGATCTCCTATGTGTGTCATCTGATGAAGATCATCAAACGTTAGTGATTCATTTGATCTATATTTCTGCTTTTTGTGACTCCTATCTTTGGCTGGAAAAATGGCTGTCTGTTTTTTTGACGTGGCTATGACCTAACATAATCATATGTTGTGCTTTCGCTGTAAAGCATTTTTTAAATCGGACACGATGGGTAGATTAACAAGATGTTTATCTTTCATTTGCTGTATTGGACTTATTAATGTGTGAAAGTTACATATTTCTAAAAAATATTTTATAATTTAATGTGCTGCCTCTTCAGCGGAATGTTGTCGAGGGGTTCTGATATCGGAACGCCTGCCTTAGAAAGATTAAATAAAGGTGAAAAAAAATATTGCTTGTAGATTGACGATGAAAAAAATACATGAATCCATTTTAGAATAAGGCTGTAACGTCACAAAATGTGGAAGAAAATTGGAATGCACTGTATGTGCTACAACTTTCTAATATCCAAACAATGCACTTTCAAATATTGTCAAATATTTTACCATTATAGTGCATTGATCTTAATAGACAGAGTTATGTGGGGATTGAAAGGTTGAGATTTACCAGTCAAACAAATCAATAAGAAAGTGAAATAATCCTCAATTGTGACCTTTCGTGCCTCAGAGAACTAAATAGACTACCTGCAAAAACTACATCTGCCCATGACATGCCCTCATATGATATACTTACCCTTCAATCTGAGACGTATAATCTTGCTTTCACACACACCAAAGGATCTGAAATGTCACAGCTGTATTTAATTGATTTGAATCTCAATGCTTTTGAAGAGGCTGGTATTGTAATAGACAGAGCATAATTATCCTTTGCTGTAATCTGCACTAATGAAAGCTCCAATTCATCTCTGGTTTGGGCTCACGCTTTGGACCCAGCAGGACCACTTGTCAGTCCAGGGAAGTACCTTAGCTGGTTTTCCCTTACGCTTTCATCCTGGTACGCCAAAAGCTTCAACAGTGGAAAACTATGATTTGGTGTTACCACATCATATGCATGCATCCTTTAAATATTGTGTCTGGTTGTTAATAATGGCAGACACGGTGTGCCACAGCACTGTGCATGTATGTCCAGCTCGCAGTGGATGGGTTTCAGCCCCTATTCGCAGTAATGCCCTACAGTATGAAGAGAGGTTATTAAAAAACAGAATTGATCAAAACCGAAGTGAACTAGAGTGCTCTCATCTGAGAGCCTGTAGAAGTGGCTTGGTCCATTTAGTTTTGGACGTGTTCCATTTTTGATGTTGGCAGTGCTTTTGCTGGCATGGTTTTCTTAGCTTTAAGCAGATTAACCTACAATACAGAGGAAGAGCATGCAAAGTTCAGTCGATTGCAAAATGTATGTGAGCCTGCCCATACCAATATGCTATTTATCTACACAGAGCAGATTACAATAACATTCAATCGCTACCAGTAATGCTATCTATCTATATAGTTCAGATTACAATAACATTCAGCCCATACCAATAATGCTATCTATCTACACAGTGCAGATTACAATAACATCCAATCCATACCAATAATACTATCTATCTACACAGTGCAGATTTCAAAAGCATCCCACCAGTCCTTTAATCCATTAACATTTATAACATTATATTGTAACCCTCTCGAACTATTGGTATTGGTATTGGTATTGGTATTGAAATGAGTCCTTCATATATAGCTGAGGAACAGGTCTTTGCCTGATGTTCTGAATAGTCTAATGCAAGCACTAGAAAGCCCTTCAATCCAAGAAAGGAGTATTCAACAATGCCATGTAATAATCAGAGGATGGAGGGGGGCGATGAGAAGAGGTGGAGGAAGTAGGCTACAGTAGGACAGACTTGAACAAATGGCTGTCTCCCTCTTTACCACAGAGCAAAGCCTTTTATAAATAAGATTAGACATCATCACTGAGATTTTTGTGTGCTATACTCGGCCTTGTCTCAGGATGGTAAGTTGGTGGTTGAAGATATAGTGGTGTGGGGGCTGTGTGGGGGCTGTGCTTTGGCAAAGTGGGTGTGGTTATATCCTGCCTGTTTGGCCCTGTCCAGGGCTATCATCGGATGGGGCCACAGTGTCTCCTGACCTCTCCTGTCTCAGCCTCCAGTATTTATGCAACAGTAGTTTATGTGTCGGGGGGCTAGGGTCAGTCTGTTATATCTGGAGTATTTCTCCTGTCTCATCCGGTGACCTGTGGGAATTTAAGTATGCTCTCTCTAATTCTCTCTTTCTCTCTTTCTTTCTTTCTTTCTTTCTTTCTTTCTTTCTTTCTTTCTTTCTTTCTTTCTGTCTTTCTCTCTCGGAGGACCTGAGCCCTAGGACCATGCCTCAGGACTACATGGCATGATGACTCCTTGTTGTCCCCAGTCCACCTGGCCATGCTGCTGCTCCAGTTTCAACTGTTCTGCCTGCGGCTATGGAACCCTGACCTGTTCATTACTATTATTTGACCATGCTGGTCATTTATGAACATTTGAACATCTTGGCCATGTTCTGTTATAATCTCCACCCGGCACAGCCAGAAGAGGACTGGCCACCCCTCATAGCCTGGTTCCTCTCTGTTTCTTCCTAGGTTTTGGCCTTTCTAGGGAGTTTTTCCTAGCCACCGTGCTTCTACACCGGCATTGCTTGCTGTTTGGGGTTTACGGCTGGGTTTCTGTACAGCACTTTGACATATCAGCTGATGTACGAAGGGCTATATAAATACATTTGATTTGATTTCATTTTGATCAATGGTCAGGAATGAAAAGGGAATGCCATTAAAAACAAATAACCCCTGTTCTGCATGACAACACAGTGTTGGGGAAGCTATTCTGAAAATATAGTTTAACAAGCTACCAATTACTTCAAACTGGATACACTAAAGCTACCCTTAAGACAAATATACTTTACTTAATTAAAGCTAATTTGAAAAGTAGTTAATTTCATCCAAACTACTTCATGATTAATTACCATATATAAATCTGAAATGTAATAGTGCAGTCAAAACATTTTTTTTCCTCATATTGTGCAACAGCTGATGAAATTAAAGCTGCAATATGTAACTTTCACATAGGAATGGCTGTTGTAGATTTGTCTGAAAGCAAGTCTAAGAAATAGTACATCTGTTCTATGTGCGCTATTACTGTTTAGTACACAAGCTTCAAAGAGCTGAAAATACAATATGTTTGGTTATGAAAAATATACTTTCACAGCGGTTTAGTTGGCACAATGCAATTCTCTACACTATATTTGCTTGTTTTGTCACATAAATTGACATTAAGCTAAGTATTAGAATTTTAGCAAATAGGAAATGGCAGAGTGATTTCTGCATGGTGCATCTTTAACACTGTAAAAGTATGAAAACATGTAGCAGTGTTATTTCCTGATAGTTTCTGGTTAAAAATACAATCCACACAGGACCTTCTAATCATCAGGTTTGCATGGGCGGGAGTTTCAGCTTTCCATTGTGACATTGCCATGCTGTAAATTGGTTAATAGACCAATAATGAAGAGAGTTTCAAAGTCCCTGCAAATAACAGCTAGTTTTCTGTTTACCCCTACCCACCCAGACCAATCCCAAACAGTCCTAGCAAAATTCTTCTTGAAAAATATTTATTTGCTAAAAATAAATGTTTTCTCATTTAACGTATATCTATTACAGTGAGGTACTTAATTGTTACCCAGAAATGGTTTCGTATTGATATAAAAACGGCCTTTAATTGAATGTGTAATTTGGCCTATTAAACAAAAAAACTATGTTTCTTGTGAGAATTTGCAAAAAAAAATGTAATACACTACTGAAAACACTACCAAGATTATATTTTAGTTCAACTACCACCAACTGCAAAATATAGTAGAGCTATTTGTAGTTCACTACAACTACTACTGACGACACAGGACATTGATCCAATGGAATATAAGTATTGATCAACATCAGGTAGACTACAACACAGCCACAGGTTAATCATTATTAATGATGCACCAAGTCACAGATACGAATCACTTCAAGACAGCCAGAGATGCTTCATACACTGTCAGAGGGGAGTCACAAGTAGATTGAGAGAAAATTCAGGAATAAGAACATGTTCCTCTCATGGCTGCCTCCAAATTAAATGACTGCCTGCTACCATATTCAAAATACATGATAAAAACATGGCGACAATTGCAAATGTGTTGTTTTCTGTGACTATGTCAAACAAGCCTATTCAATAGCAACAGCTGGTTGGTCGACGTTAAACCACACTGAATCACTGAATGACTTGGGAGAGGATTGACCTCAACCTCTCTGGGGCAGACAGCGTTAAATTACTGGAAGGTTATTGATCTGCAAAGTGTACATTTGGAGTTGGGGATGAGCGTGCTTAAAAAGGGGGAAAGCAGCTAAGCACAATGACTGCAGGCTCTTCAGCAAACAGTTCATTTGGCCGGCTAAAAATCTATGCCTCCTCCACAAAGATGAAAAGGGGGGAAGGTTACACCACTATACATCCTTCTACAGCACATAATTGGAAAAAGACTACAAGCATTCAATAAGACTAACAGTAAACAGCGTTGATTAATGGGTCTTGTCATGGCATTGTATTGATTAAAAATTATGGCACTCAACAGTATCATGATTAATGAAGACCATAGATCTTCATTCTCTGGCAATATGGAAGACGTTTTATAATACTTATCTTGAAAAGTGATATGCTTTCCGTGTTTGAAGATGTACATTGTATGGGTATCTGAAATCTCTTCCAATGTAATTAGGAGTCTAAGGATAGCACGTTCATTAGGTCACCAGCACCACCCAGCTCCCCATCCCCCATGCCAAACACTGCCTCCACTGTCTGCCCCTTCTCCTAACCAGCCTTTTTTTTTAAAATGTATTTTACCTTTATTTAACCAGGCAAGTCAGTTAAGAACAAATTCTTATTTTCAATGAGTGGGTTAACTGCCTGTTCAGGGGCAGAACGACAGATTTGTACCTTGTCAGCTCAGGGGTTTGAACTCGCAACCTTCTGGTTACTAGTCCAACGCTCTAACCACTAGGCTACCCTGCCGCCCCAGCCTGCTCCCCAACTCAATATTGAAACCAGTCAACAAAAAACTTCTCTCCAGCCTTTAAATGAAGATAAACAAGGGCAAAAAGACCCAATTAGCTGCCTTTGAGGATGTGGGCTTGGTGGAGAGAGGACGTTACCTTCAAACCATTCACCATGGTTGGTTCCTCAAAGAGCTGCTCAATGCATCCTATAGTCTAAAAGGGGTGAAGGCTATACATAGCATAACACTATTAATTCATGACTTTACACTAGTCGGTCTCCAATGAGCCCTCAGAAAGTGCCGAGGTGGCAGAACAGAGCAGGGATAGCCATTATGATCTGGAACAGTGACGCTCCAATGGTGATAGCTGGTGGAGTTCTAGAATGCTGTGCTCTGCATTCTACTCAAAATGAGCCCAGAGCCTTCAGGCTCCTTTTTGACAGTGGGGTCTCCCTCTGGGGTCTCTGCTGCTGATGGGCCTGTCTCTCCTCATTCACCAGCCCAACAGGGAGGAACCGGTCGGCCAAAAATATAATCGCTGTGGCGCAGCAAAGCACTGGAGCTTAGCTGACAATATTTACTGACCAGATAGTATTTTTCTGTCTGAACCAACCTCTTTGATTGAGTGGGTTGCTGCTATCCTTATATGCAACATCCCAAGGCACTCAGCTTGTATGCTTTAATGTAAAGGATGTGGTGATAACATGTTGGTTGAGGAAAGCCATTTAGGAAAAAAAATTTACCACACCGAAACATTTGCACTCATTCATAAAAACCTTGAACCAAACCGAAATATGGAGGAAAGAACATTTAGTCACGTGACGTTTGCAGACTCCGGCGTCTGGATTCCACTAATGGAACAAATCAAAGCATCAGACTGAAATTGCCTCTCTCATCACCCAATCTACCATCCAGTGATAGTGACAGAGAGACACGGCTCTTTAAATCAGCCATCTCCCCTCTTTCCAGCAGCAGCAAGAAGCTGAAGAAACACAGGCCAATGTATCAGGCACTCTGTGGGGGGAAACTATTTTGATGTTATTTGCTGCTCATACTGAGGAAAACAAATCCCCCTTGGTTACTGTCTGAGCTGAGCGTAGAGAGATCTTCCTGGCTGAGCGAGGTAATGGAAGTCCCCGTTAGCATGCACCGCTAGTACTAGTACTCCCTGTGTTGGCTCGCAGTCTCAGCCCCACTTCACAGCCTCATAGCTCACAGACAGGTAGACGTGACTCCACTGATAATGCTGAGAAACACAAGAACATCTGAGAACACTGTTTTGACTCATCCTCTTTGTGGTACGCATTAGTAGACACAGGTCAAATTTTACAACAGAGAGACTCTGATTGTTGATGTTCTTGTTCTCTGAATTCATAGGGTGGAATGTTAATTGAATTAACATCAGCCATAACTAATTTGACCCATTGAGTTGCTTAGCCTTGATGCTCACTTGCCTGCATGTGTTCCGGAATATGCTAACCAATCACTAGGCACAGACGTCAATTCAACGTCTATTCCATGTTGGTTCAATGTAATTTCATTGAAATGGAATGGAAAGAACCTTGATTCAACCAGTGTGTGCCCAGTGGGTAGGCACTAAAATTTAGTAAATTGAGTAAGGGTTCCAAACCTTATAATCACTTAAAATGCATTATCTGAACAATAGCGACAATATAAACAGTTCATTTAAGTTAATTCCTACCACCTTCCTCCTACTGGGGCCATGTGGGCCCTGAGAGAGGGAATTGAAAAGTTGTTTACTGTTTTGGACTGTGGAGCCCACTGGAAAGGAGGAGTATATTTGGTCCAAACGGTGCTGATCTGTGAGGGTTATCTATATGGGGGGAACAGTGGTGCTACTGTTCAGAAGCACAATCGGAATGAAAGCTTTTCGAGGGCCAGCAAACCATGTCCATTTTCACTGGAAGGAATGCAGACTATTCTCTAATGAATGGGGAAGAGTTTGTCCGAGTGCCCTTCATACACTGGCATAAAGAGATAGGATAATGCAGGGGGTTAATGGGTGACCTGGCACACTTAGAGCTCTACTCACGCCACAGGTGGTTGGGGTGAGCGGGGTGGGGTGAGCAGAGATTGTTGTTTCACTCTCAGAGGCAAAACGAGGGAGGGTAACTAAGGGAGCCTCTGTGAGTCAGTAATGACATTAGGTTCGGACCAGCAGGGGGAACCTGACTGTGGTCCATACCCCCCAATATCTCTCTGCCTCCAGTGCTAGTGGGCGACTCCAACAGGAAACAGGGACATCCTAAACACAGGTCTCCTGCTGCTACAGGGGGACAACAGGGGGATAACAGTGGGACCAGGCAGTATTTAAACATGCTCCAAACATCTAAACTGCAGGTGAGTTAACCCAGGGGTGGGGACATGGGGGCCATACAAGTGTGTTCAGCAAGAAGGTGAGGGCCCCCTAGGCATAAAGCATTTGTGGACAGGTTTGTTGTGTGAGAACATATGGGCCAGAGCCACAGGCACCTCACACTCTGATAGTTTCATCACATGTTCCTAGTGGCACAGGTTGCCAATGGAAATGGGCTCAGCTGCAGCCAATAGTAGCAAGGAATTACTGAGGTGTAAAATAATTTATAAAGAGGAAGCCTTATTTACTTAGGCTATAGAAGGGAAGAGTTAAATGCTAAGTGCCTGAGGGAATTGGTAGGTCCCCAAGGCTGAGGTTGTCAATCATACCTGGTTTCTGGTGATAAACTAGAGCTCACCCTCTGTAGACCCTGTCATTTTATTGAGCAACATGCTCTCCCAATTACCATGAGCCCCAGTCTGGCACCTTTAACCCCTGCATTGATTACTGTGTGCACAGGTTGAGGAGATTCTGGAGCAGAGGCAATAACTGTCAAATGGTGACGAGAGCTGCAGGCAGATCTTCCATATAAAGCCTCTTGTCTCAGGCACATTATGTTCGTTCGCACAATATTTTGAGTTTAATTCATTCATGAGAAAAGTCATTGTGTGTATGATGCTGAATAGATAAAAAGCTCCCTATTCAGACAATAATGGGTCAGACAGTATGATTGCTTGCGCCTGTAGAATACGGTTTCATCTGAAAACAAAAGACAATTGAAGATGGCGGCATAGGATACAATAATAGGCACACATGTAGACATACTTGCACGACAGTCTCTCTCTCTCCCTCTTCAGAGTGTGCTATTAAACACATTGGAATGACGTTAACGAATTTGAGCTGTGAAAAATCAGTTCCATGGAGTGTTGTCATTTGCGGGTAGACGACATAATGCCTACAAAGCTGCGGCTGCATCCCAATTAGCTATATAATAGCGTTTCAAGTAACTCAAGCAACAGAAGGCCTACCTGCCGCTTGCACCGGAAAAATGACACACAGTCTGACTCTGAGAGAAGCCACAGGAAACTGGCAGGGTCAATGGAATGACAACCAGCGCAGGCTGTCCATCCAATCAGGGGAGAGTCTCACTGCAGAATCCACCATTTGTCCATAAACGTCAAATTTCAAAGGTTAACTTTAGGCATTCATTCCAAATGGTTAAGGTAAGGGTAAAAAAAAATGAAGGTAACTTTTTTTTAAGGAGTGCCTAGCACTGGGATTTAAATGCGACCCTCAGAGCCAGAGCCAGAGCCTGCGGCTCACTGTTGCCCCTAGTGGCGTTTTAAAAATAATCTCCTGACATCCTGCTTACCTGGACGGATGTCTAATTTCGCAGTGGAATCTTGAGCAACCTGGCTGCACTCTCAACAAAGACTGATGGGAACATTTCCTGGCCTGTAGCCCCAGATATCAAAGCAGAATTTATTTTAGATCACCTCTATTGATCTGTTTTTGTTTCAAAACATTGCCTGGAACCTCACAGCCATTTCAAATCCACAAAGCACTTAGATAACACTGGACTGTGTGAGGTCTGTCTATGTGCTGACTGTTTTGAAAAATGAAAGTCCATTAAATAATAGTGGATTTGGAATTAAATTTGTTCTCTCAAGTCCCTAAACCAAACCAAGATTCCTCTATTTGCATGTTGGTATCATTGTTTCCATGGCATTACTATTCTATTGTTTTATTTCGTACCCTCCCCTTCAGTAGATTTCATTCTTAGGTTTTGCATACTGTTGGATCCTTCAGAACCCCCAAGCTCAATCACTGAGAGAGAAATATGGCACAGATGCTACTTAGAGATGGTTTACTTGACAATAAGATAGGAAAACCTAAGGGCACGTGTAATTGCTAAATATAAGGGCAACAGACAACAGAAATCAAAGCATTATGGTCTGTTTACTCTTATCATTCTCCAAAAAGGAATATCACAATTGTGTTTTCAGAGTACTTTGAATATTTTGTTCCCAATATATCCAAGCTCTTTCCCCAAATAGCAAGCACACAACAGCCTAAATACCAATCTAGGTTATGCTAATTTGATACGCAAATGATGATGAGAGCTAAATGTTGATGGAACTGCCTTGCATGACTCCAGTAGAGTCAGTCTGTTGCAACATTCAGGGAAACCTGTAGTGTACTGATTAACTAATACAATTAAAGACAATTTACCACAGAGATTGCCCCTTCCTTCATGCTCTTTTGTTTGCCAATTTGTAATTTACACGGCACATTTGAACGGCAAATGTAGATTTGGACTAAAGCATATGCTCAATTCCTCTGGGAGGGAAGTGTCAATAATAAGACATGATGAAGACATTTTCAGTTGAAGAGTCTTAAACAATAGCAACAGGCAGAATTCACTGTTCATACTGGTGATGCACCGATATGACATTTATGGCCGATACCGATATCCGATATTTTCCTTGCCCAAAAAAACCCAGATACCGATAACCAATATTTAAAATTTTAGCGGCCTTTAAATCTTTCTAGTACAGTTAAATAGTTAACACACACACATGGACGCAGCGGTCTAAGGCACTGCACTTAGTGCAAGATGCATCACGAAAGACCCTGGTTCAAATCCAAGCTATATCACATCCGGCCGTGATTGGGAGGGCGGTGCAAAATTGGCCCAGCGTCGTCCAGGTTTGGCCGGAGTAGGCTGTCATTGTAAATAAGAATTTGTTCTTAACTGACTTGCCTAGTTAAATAAAGGTTACACACACACACACACCACACTGACCAAAAAGTTATTTTGTTGGCATTTACGTATGTCCCCATTACCAGTAAAACATAATCAAAACCTATTTCTTTCACTTATTGCTGTGCTGTTTTATTGTTCATTTGTTCAGTCGTTTCATTCTCAACCAGGATTTCTATGGAACGCCGTTTGGTTCTTTGTGTGTCAAAAAAGATACACGTCAAATAACACTATTTAATGTGTCAAATAAGCTTGTTGACCAATCAGGACCTGAATATGACTACACATCAAATAATAATTTAACACGTTCATATTTTTTTTACAGAGTTATTACACATCAATTACACTATCACTCGTATTTCATATGTCACAACGATTCAACGATACATGTGCTATGATGCTGGTAAAGTTGTCTCGGGCACCTACAGTGCGGTTATAAAAAAATCTAGCTAGCTCATGGATGCAAACCATGTTCTTCCCCCAAAACATAGCAAAACGACATAATCTGTTTCAGTAGCCATAGTTAGCTAGCTAACTATATAGCTAGGTGTCATCATCTAAAATAACCCTAATTTATAAGACAGTTCCTATTTGATTAATGGTGGTAGGACCCATCTATGTGAAGCTAGCCACAATAAGGATTAGCCACAATAGTGGACTTTGCGGTTAGCCTCCAAAATAAAAGTATTAATTGACAGTGATGCAAATTAATACAAATTGTAGAATTATGTCATAATTGAATAGATCATTCTAAACGAGGTTGGAATGTTGTGATATAAAATCAACAAAAGACAATCATTTGTTAACTTCACAAAAACCTGTTGAAATCACACTGGCTGTATTATACTTTAGAATTGCATTGGGGGCAAACTTATTTTCACTGTACAGCCTTACCTATGGATTGTGGATCAATGACATGGGGTATCAGTCTACTCAGTGACACCCAGAGAACATTAGCATCATAGCTCTTATTGAGAGCCCTGTTTGACTCTAGGTGCGGCTGGGTCGCTAAACAGGCTCATGCTATGCAGAGTAGCACACGTTGGGCTTCTGCAGCGTCACTAGCTGAGAGTCCTAGCCAGCCAGGAGTCAACTCTGCTTACAGCACCCAGAGGCGGTCCATGCTGTGTAATGTGGTCCGAGAGGACACCCCAAAGTGAGTGTACCGCTGTCCTCACATTCTGAGTGTGTTTTAGGGACACACATTACACTGGTTCCCCCTACAGACTTTTCGTAGGGCCATATCTAATTCCAAACAAAACAGCAGTTACATTTTAATATTATGGGAAGCCGCCAAATGATGAGCACACGTGGGTTAGGTGATTATGGTGGAGCACCTGGGCCATGTGTTTGTGTACACTTGGATGTATGGGATGGCTGTGCATCCTGTTGTTGTCTGTTGTTGTCTGTCTACCCATCAGATTCAGTCAACAGCAATGCTACAGTGCCTTGCGAAAGTATTCGGCCCCCTTGAACTTTGCGACCTTTTGCCACCTGTGTGTGTAATCAAGTCTCCGTATAAATGCACCTGCACTGTGATAGTCTCAGAGGTCCGTTAAAAGCGCAGAGAGCATCATGAAGAACAAGGAACACACCAGGCAGGTCCGAGATACTGTTGTGAAGAAGTTTAAAGCCGGATTTGGATACAAAAATATTTCCCAAGCTTTAAACATCCCAAGGAGCACTGTGCAAGCGATAATATTGAAATGGAAGGAGTATCAGACCACTGCAAATCTACCAAGACCTGGCCGTCCCTCTAAACTTTCAGCTCATACAAGGAGAAGACTGATCAGAGATGCAGCCAAGACGCCCATGATCATTCTGGATGAACTGCAGAGATCTACAGCTGAGGTGGGAGACTCTGTCCATAGGACAACAATCAGTCGTATATTGCACAAATCTGGCCTTTATGGAAGAGTGGCAAGAAGAAAGCCATTTCTTAAATATATCCATAAAAAGTGTTGTTTAAAGTTTGCCACAAGCCACCTGGGAGACACACCAAACATGTGGAAGAAGGTGCTCTGGTCAGATGAAACCAAAATTGAACTTTTTGGCAACAATGCAAAACGTTATGTTTGGCGTAAAAGCAACACAGCTGAACACACCATCCCCACTGTCAAACATGGTGGTGGCAGCATCATGGTTTGGGCCTGCTTTTCTTCAGCAGGGACAGGGAAGATGGTTAAAATTGATGGGAAGATGGATGGAGCCAAATACAGGACCATTCTGGAAGAAAACCTGATGAAGTCTGCAAAAGACCTGAGACTGGGACGGAGATTTGTCTTCCAACAAGACAATGATCCAAAACATAAAGCAAAATCTACAATGGAATCGTTCAAAAATAAACATATCCAGGTGTTAGAATGGCCAAGTCAAAGTCCAGACCTGAATCCAATCGAGAATCTGCGGAAAGAACTGAAAACTGCTGTTCACAAATGCTCTCCATCCAACCTCACTGAGCTCGAGCTGTTTTGCAAGGAGGAATGGGAAAACATTTCAGTCTCTCGATGTGCAAAACTGATAGAGACATACCCCAAGCGACTTAATCGCAGCAAAAGGTGGCACTACAAATTATTAACTTAAGGGGGCTGAATAATTTTGCACGCCCAATTTTTCAGTTTTTGATTTGTTAAAAAAGTTAGAAATATCCAATAAATGTCGTTCCACTTCATGATTGTGTCCCACTTGTTGTTGATTCTTCACAAAAAAATACAGTTTTATATCTTTATGTTTGAAGCCTGAAATGTGGCAAAAGGTCGCAAAGTTCAAGGGGGCCGAATACTTTCGCAAGGCACTGTATATGGTGAACATCTTAGGAGGCTGCTGAGGAGAGAACAGTTCATAATACTGACCGAAAAAGAGCAAATGAAATAGCAACTAACAACTGGAAACCATGTGTTTGATGTATTTGATACCATTCCACTGATTCTGCTCCAGTCACCACCACGAGCACATTCTCCCCAATTAAGGTGCCACCAACCTCCTGTGGTGAATATATTTTCATTGCCCATACTCTACGTTTGGTATGAGATAAGTGATACGGTATTACAAAGTTCACCAACTGGTCCCCCAAGTTCTGATTAAAAAAAAATTCTGGACATAGAAGGCTGTAAAAACACCAGCAAATCAGCTCCAAGTTATTCCAATGTATTCCTATGCATTATAACGAGATATATGTGATCGTATACAAATGTAAGCAAGGTTTGAAATGTGTCAGAGTCTAGGTGATGTGGGTAAGGCGGAGTCAGGTGCAGGACACAGAGATGAGTAATAATAGTAACTTTACTCAAAAATAATCTTCCAACAAGAAGAACGAAAATCCAGAATCACATAAACGAGACAATTGACAACAATAAACACGGACAAAACCATGACGGCTCCAGAGGGTTAAATAGGGAAATAATTCAAACGTAAGGGGAACCAGGTGTGTACAATACAGACAAAACAAATGGAAAAAGAAATGGAGGTGGAGGCTAGAAAGCCGGTGACGTCGACCGCCGAACGCTGCCCGAACAAGGAGAGGCACCAACTTTGGCGGAAGTCGTGACAAAATGATTCTGTTTTAGTCAAATATTATTTCTGTTTGGGCTTCTTGTGGTCAATTTGCAGTCTATAAATGACTTGTAATTATGTTCCGGCACCCTGACCATTCACTCATGAAACAAACGGCCTGTGGCTGCTCTATTACAAAATAGCACTTCATGTAGTAGATGTTAAACATGAGCCTCATGTATCCTCCTAAATTACACTCCCCATTATCTCGAACCTAGTGGTTTCAAATGACATTTACCCAACAACTGAGAGGGAAGGGAGGGAAACTGTCTGATACCTGCTCTTATCACACCACTTGAGACAATGGCACTTTTCCTGTCCACGTGCCTGTCTGTCACATCTGTCTTGTCCTCATCATCCTGTCAGCCCTTCTACACCACTTCCCTAGGGGGTTCCTCCTAACCTTGCCCTTACAACACACACAAGACAAGAAGACTGTGATCCCCTCTATTCCATGTCTCTTTTATGTCTTTCATCTTTGTTCAGTGCGCTCTTATATTCATGAGTTATCTGGAATTGAGACTGCAATTGAAATGGGAATAATTTAGCTGACTTTTATTTAGGATAATAACTTCTGGCCTACCAAGTGGTACAGCGGTCTAAGGCACTGCATCACAGTGCTTGAGGCGTCACTACAGATCCTGGTTCGATCCCAGGCTGTGTCCTACCGGCCATGACCGGGAGTCCCATAGGACTATGCACAATTGACCCAGCATCGTCCTGGTCAGGGGAGAGTTTGGACAGGGAGACTTTACTTGGCTAATCGCGCTCTAGCGACTCTTTGTGGCTGGCCGGGTGCCTGCTGGCTGACTTCGGTCGTCAGTTGAACAGTGTTTCCTCCGATATATTGGTGCAGCTGGCTTCCGGGTTAAGGAGTCATGTTTCAGAGGATGCGTGACTCGACCTTCACCTCCCCCAAGCCTGTTGGGGAGTTGCAGCGATGAGACAAGATCACAATTGGATATCACGAAATTGGGGAGAAAAAGGGGGTAAAATACAACAACAAATTTGTTTTTCTCTTTGTAAGGCTGTCAGGTTTTGTTATACCTTAGAGGACCTTATTCACTATATATACAAAAGTATGTGGACACCCCTTCAAATTAGTGGATTCGGCTATTTCAGCCACACCCATTGCTGACAGGTGTATAAAATATATAAAATACATTATTTATTTATACAATGGTATGTGGACACCCCTTCAAATTAGCGGATTAGGCTATTTCAGCCACACCCGTTGCTAACAGGCATATAAAATCCTTCTAGACCACACAGCCATGCAATCTCCATAAGTAACATTGTCAGTAAAATGGCCCGTTCTAAAGAGACTTTCAATGTGGCACTTTTCCAACAAGTCAGTTTGTCAAATTTCTGCCCTGCTAGAGCTTCCCCGGTCAACTGCTGTTAATGTGAAGTGGAAAAGTTTAGGAGCAACAACGGCTCAGCTGCAAAGTGGTGCGTAAAAATCATCTGTCCTTGGTTGCAAACCTCACCACCGAATTCCAAATTGCCTCTGGAAGCAACGTCAGTGCAAGAACTGTTTGCCGGAAGCTTCATGAAATTGGTTTCTATAGCCGAGCACAAGCCTAAGGTCACAATGCGCAATGCCAATCTTCAGCTGGAGTAGTGTAAAGCTCGCCACCATTGGACCCTAAGAGCAGTGGACATGCATTCTCTGTAGTGATGAATCACGCTTCACCATCTGGCAGTCAGATGGACGAATCTGGGTTTGGCAGATGCCAGGAGAACGCTACCTGCCCGAATGCATTGTGCCAACTGTAAAGTTTGGTGGAGGAAGTATAATGGTCTGAGGTTGTTTTTCATGGTTCGGGCTAGGCCCTTTAGTTCCAGTGAAGGTAAATATCAACGCTACAGCATACAATGACATTCTAGATGATTCTGTACTTCCAACTTTGTGGCAACAGTTTGGTGAAGGCCCTCTCCTATTTCAGCATGACAATGCCCCTGTGCAAAAAGCAAGGTCCATACAGAAATGGTTCGTTGAGATCGGTGTGGAAGAACTTGACTGGCCTGCACAGATCCTAATCTCCCTCTGGTGGCTGAATGGAAGCAAGTCCCTGCAGTAATGTTCCAACATCTAGTGGAAAGCCTTCCCAGAAGAGTGGAGGCTGTTAAAGTAGCAAAAGGGGACCAACTCCATATTAATGCCCATGATTTTGGAGTGAGATGTACTTTTGGCCATTTTTTTTTTTTTTTTACACTTTTATTAGAATCACTTGTGAAAATTCAAACAACCAAAAAACAAAAGGAACTATACTGATTGAATATAGGCATGCAGGGGCTGGAGTGGCTTAGTGCTAGATTGTAAACCCTGTTCTTTCAGAAAAGCAATGCACAGTTGGCTCAAACGGCCTCCAGTAAAACCTAATCCTATTGGTTGTGGTTCTCATTTCTATGAAAACATTGCAAGATGAAAAATACTAACATGATTTTGTGGATTTGTTTTTTATATAACTGTACAAATTTGTACCAGAAGTTGCCATTTTCACCATGTACTGAGGCAGAACAAGTGGCACTGAAAGAAGATGAAGAATGATACGCCCAGCCATTGCCTTAAGCCCGGAAGTGTACAGGGGACCTTGCCAGTGAGAGAGACATTCTCCTATCGCCCTCCCACTGGGTTGTTCTGGGATAGAAACTCCAGAACATGTGTTATAACATTGACCTCGTTGCAGGTTTGTCCTTCAGTATTACCTTTGCAGATTAATTGTCCGTGCAGCGCAGGCTGCCATTGATCATATTCACCAGTGGCCCCAATAATGCAGCGGCCTGTTAAATAAGATATGAAGGTGAGTTCTGGTTGATCACAACCTCTTATCATTACATCTTCATCATCCCCCACCCAACCCGTTGCCCCCCAGGGTGAATGGCCAGAATAATTCCCTTGCCGCTATCTCTCCCCAGACTCAATTTTATAGGTATCCTACTAAAAAAAAAGCAAGCATAGATTGTGGAAAATTAAGAATTAATAATTTAATGTAACCACACATATTTCCAGATCATACAAGACATGCTGCTTCTTCTTCCTGTCACCAGCAGTAAACATGATAGAGGACAGCTCAGGTAATGCTGCAGCAGAGGGAGCAGGAGTCGTCGCTGTAATTGCTTGTACCAACGGAAGCCTGAGTTGAAGTTCAATTACGCCTGGATATTTGCTAGGTTCCACCACACATCTTCCAGCACACTGTCATCCATACCATACAGAGTCTGCTGTCTGGAGTACATCTAGGTGTCACAATGTTTCATATAATCAGTGTTTACAATATCAAGCATCTCAATATAATTGCTCTCTGTCACAGTCCAGAGACGGTCAGAAAGGCTAATCTGTGTTATGAATCACCAGTGTTTTATAGATTAAGAGATTAAGGGGCATCATATATGGGAAATGAAATCTGTATAGCAATTAATGTCTGCTTCCCGTTGTCAAGCTCATCTGTAATCTCTAACAAGTATCTGTGTAATCTGTATTCCATCAGTCAGCAGGGTGCCTGTAGAGCACAGGTGTCAAACTCATTCCACGGAGGGCCGAGTGTCTGCTGATTTTCACTCCTCCCTTGTACTTGATTGATTAATGAAGGTAACTAATTGGTAAAGAACTCCCCTCACCTGCTTATCTAGGTTTTAATTGAAAGGAAAACCAAAAACCACCAGACACTATGCCCTCTTTCTATCCCTCTCACACATGGAAAACAAGCTCGTGAGCACAAACACAAATACACATGCATACACACACTGCGTCTCTCAGCTTTAAAAGTCATTCTGCCTCAGGAGGCATTGCGTGTTTGTATTGAGGATTGCATGAACATGAAAAAGAAATTCAGTGGACGTAGTTACGGGTGCAGGTGTTTGTTTGTATGACTGAATTAGGGTCTGTGTATGGAAAAGAGAGTAAGTGAATGAAATTGATGTGGTCTGAGTACGTGTCAGTTGGTCACACTGTCTGACGGGTACAGTCCAGATGATAATGTGGATGTATTCGCATGCATGAATGAGGGATTGGTCATTCTTGGTCACTTTTTAGAGTCTACTGGGCAGTCCAAACCATGTTGAAAGTCCATGTCAGTAGCCTTACTAGCATTACACAATCCCGTATTTTTCATGCATTTTTGCTACCTCTAAAACAAAATAGGCATGAAATTTGTCTGGTCAGAGACTCATGTTAAGTGGTGAGAGAAGTTTGCCTGGCTGACATGGACCTGCAGGTACGTAGTTGGTGGTGGAGCCCTTCCTTGTCCAATTACACTGAACTTCATTCAACCTGTTTGGTGAGAAGTATTCAACCAACCTTTTAGTACACAGCACCAATGGCCTGAATACTGAGAAGCTTGGGATGACTCGTGATCACCAAGTGCCATGATAGACTCTCATCCTGGAAATATATGGACTAACTGGTTCAGCATGACATCTCTACAGGATATCACACTTAAGGTGGTATACACTCATTATACATACTGCAGGATAAAAAGGTATAGGCCCATCAATCCACCTTTACCAAAAGGAGTTCAAAATAACTTGTTATTATTTTTCTGTGCTTAGGGACAAGCTGAGGTATGACCAGAAATGGAAGTGTGATCTTCACAAGGTCCATCTAATTGATGTGGCTTGGCAAGAGTTGCTGCACACAAGCACACGAAGAAAAGGGAATGTAATAATATGATAGGAGAAGCATATAGGCTTTCTAAACAAATAACCCCAAGAAGCACTTCACTGTGTGCTGTGAAACCACTGACCAAAACACAAATATTTGAAGGTGGCGTGTTCCTCCTGAGATATTTTTTTACTACTTACCTATTTTAATTAGCAAAAGCATATTATGGGAGGAATCATTGAGGCAAAAACAAAGTGTGAAGTATACTGTACACACTGGTATCTTTAGACTCACACAAAAACAAATCATCATCACCTGTTCCATCTTGCTCAAAATCAATTATGAAATGTAGAAGCTCCGAAATGCAATAACGTCAATCTGCTGAGCACTTCTAAAGTGACTAATCATACTCATTAAAGAGAAATCACTCATCATTTTGTCACGCCATGTGCTCTCCACAAAAACCCCTTGCCCCAGAATCCAAACCAATGCATAAAATGAAGATGAATTTCCTCGATGGGGAAAAGTAATCAAGAATCTTGGAGAATCTCTCAGTGGCAGATGATTGCGGTAGAGATGCTTCCGGTGTGCATCTGCCCACTAACATTTGCCTCTTGTTAATCTACCTGATTGTAGTCTAGGTAGTGAATCATTCAAAAAGACAGAAGAACAAATCGAAGAGTACACACAGTTGTACAGGTGATTTGCAGTCCTCATTAGCAATTCAAAAGGAAGAAACTCAGTTCAGTTCTTGCCATGTTTGCACTTAGGAAGTAATTAAGGCTACTGTGGGCTTGACAACACAACAGTATTTTTCATGGTCTTTTAGGAGAATATTCAACATGTCAGGAGATGAACCACCAACATCTTGCAATAAAGAAATGTTGAACACCTTTTTTCTCTCTGATCTCTAGCCTCCTGAAATGACCAGCAAGCAATTATGACCAGCAAGTAATATCAAAGTACTATCAAAAGTATGTTACAAATAATTTAACTTTAAGAAAAGTAAATACAAACTAAATATACAGTTTGCACATATTCTTGCTTATTTATATTACTGTCTGATTATGCCTGGAGGGTAGCCTAAGGGGGTATGAGGGTGGGAATGGGGGGGGGGGGGGGGGGTAGTTTCTCCCCCTGCCCCCAATTACAAATTATACTGGTGTCCATAAAGTGTCCTTTAGTTGTGTGGACTATAATTCCAAATTGTGAAAAGACTTGCAAGACATTACTGGCCGTGATATATGTTGCTATGCAACATAAAGCACTATGCATGCTGTAAGATCAGTGGATATTGTTTTAAGAAATCCATGTAGATGTAACTGAAATCAATGAGATGAAGGCATGTAAGCCAACATTGTTTATCATTACAATTAAACAAACCAGGCAAATAGATGCAAACATACATTCTAGTCTACAGTGTCATTTGCCTATGAGTCATTTATCTATTCACTCTGACATTTTCTATTTGATTGAGTATGTTGTTCTATAATAGACAATTCACTATAGGTTATTTTGGTTATTATATCTAAGTAGGCTCCTTGATGTACCGGTTGTGATAATTTATGCCTGCCTACTTTAGAGCAAAGTATCACAAAATTAAGAACTCATTACAAGACTATGCCTTTACCGGAAAAAAAAATGCAAAGAAAAATTTACAAAAGTAAATACACATACCTTTTTAAGAGCAGTTCCTATCGTTCCAGTCGTGTGATGAGGTTGAATTTAGTTTATAGTGGTCTGAGATGCATCGCACTACTGAATCTCAAAACGTGCGCAATTGGTCAGACAGAACTAGAATGACACGAAACGCTTCCTCGAGCGTAGATGCTATCGCCCCCCTTGTGAAAAAGAAGAAAAACTAATAGGTTTTCTTCTACAAAGACGTTCAGATAAAGGGACCCTATCGCAGTCAATAGCTTTTAGAAATCCATGGCAACCGAGAAAACCCTCCACAACTTCTCAATGTTGTGACCGGGTTAAAAGACCCTCAATGACAGCAGCATTATTCCAGTCACAGAATGGGCACGCAGGTTTTGGGGAGGGGGAGGGGGTGACTGAACCAGAATGATGTTAGAATGTTAGAATGTAGATTATTGAATGGAAGGAAAATGGAATTGGAATTGTGAACGGAAATCAAACAACATCACAGGATATTATTATTCAAGTGCATGGTTTGTATAGGAGCAACATAATGCAGGTAGGCTAAATATGACACCACATAATAAAAATACAAATATTGAAATTACCATTCACATTATTTGTGTCAGTACATCAACAGCTATTTCCCAGTATAGCCTATGGGAACCTAATGGTCAGATTAGGGAGGGAGACTCGGACCACATATTAGTCTCTGTGGGGACAAGTTGTTTCAGCACTTCAGACAGCAGCAGCATCAGCAGCATCATTAAAGCACTCACTCTGTTTCTGCGCCACTGACCAGCTGTGTGAGGTGGGGGAGGTCAGCTAGCAATCAAATTAGCTTTTCAACCACCACCATATTACTGGGTGCTGATTTGGATTTCAGCAGACACCTGCCATCTAAGCGTTGCTCAGTGATGAGAAATGTGCATCTAAACATTGGAAATTAATGCTGTCAACTAGGTTATATGGGCAATAGTTGGATACAGTCTACTGGGTAGCTGTGGGTGTGGTCTGGACAGGGTCAATAATTCCTGGAAAAACAATGTTTATGGCTGAGAGTGATGTAATTAGATGACACACTACTACAACATGACCTATGTACATAACCTGGGGTTTCTTGTAAAATGCTACAGGCTACATTCAACACTACATCCCTGTTCATATCCAGAGATTGGTTTTATTTGATAGATTTCATCCTGTTCTCTCAAGTGCTTTTAACCTGATACGTCTGAGAGAGGAAATGAACAGACTGAATAGAATCAAACCTAATCTAATTCAGGCCATTTTAATCACATTGACCGGATTACACAATGCATTCACTGAGGACTGAGTGTAATAGGATCTTTATATGAGGCAGACTGCACATACCAAGAGTGCTCCATCAAATACAATCTGATTTCTTGTCATACTGAAAAAACCTTGTCTCATTATTTGAAGAGCAGATTGTACATGCTACAGTACTGTAGCATCTCTAACTACCACAATGCAATGACTGTACCATTCCACCTAAGCATGCAGAGTGTTAGAGGTAGCCTATGCATAACTCATACAGGCTACATGTGAAAAAATAATTAGGGATTGAATAGAAACCAGCGTAGCAGAGATGGATATTGTACTTTTCTCAATCCGAGTTGCTTAACTACGGTATCCTCTCTCCATTGTGGGTTGAATCAACTTGATTTAAGCTTTTTCTGCTTGTCCGTTTGAGTTTTTACTCTGTTTGTTCAGAACCTAACAGTTGGTGTTGTCGGCAGGATTCGCCATGATTTGCAGTTGAACTGAAGAGTCTGAATCAGTTTAACAGGGGCCGGCACAAAACAAGGTAGGCAAGTTCCTACACCTGTTACCACTCATTCTGACATCTTGGGGAGAAGAGGGTTGTAGGCTGAATACAATTTATAGGATACAGACATAGAAAGCATGAGTTTATTCAGTAGTCCCATTTTTATACGACCGGTTGTAGGCCTATATGCAATAGGGGTAAGGGCAGGTTCTGTAGTAGGATCAATCCCAAGTGGGGGTGTGTCCTGTGCGAAATCCGTAGGTGGACGGGCTTATGATGTAGGGTCTTCTGAGGGCAGGTCCCGAGTCCCTGAGTGGGGGTACTAGACTCCCACGAGGGCTATACGTAGATCTATGTGCAATAGGGGTGAGGGCATGTTTCGTAGAGGATAGTTCCCAAGCAGGGGTGGGTCCCATACCTCGAGCACTCGACCACTTCACTCGATCAGTTTCTTAGTCACAGAGAAGAGAGGACGAAGAACAGTCTTTTGCCCAAACGAGAAAAGGTCATAGTTTTTAGACACATTACCTACAGTAGTCAAACAGTATTACATACAATACAATGTATTCTGATTCCCTTCAAAATATTAAAATGTGTGCTCAACAAAATGATGGCATTCTATGAAATGCACTAAGGGAATAAGGGTTTCACATAATTTTTGAAACACACTTTCAAAACACTACCTGTTGTGACAGCAGCAATGTCGAAGACATAGCAGTAACACGGTCTTGTTTTGGGAGCAGTGGGCTATAGTCCTTAAGACTATCTGGGAAACCCATTTTGAAAATCAGATCTTGTTTCACTTGGAAGTAATGCCTCTGGAGGTGACCTAAGGTCATTCGATAAGACAGCCTATGAAATTACTTTCATTAATTCACGGGAAGCATAGATTGTGAATAGAATTTACTGGAAATGTGGATTATGTCCTCAACTGATCCACTATTCCGAGACAGTAATGAGAGAACACTCTGTGTGGTTACTAGCCTGTAAATAACTACAGTAAAATATGATATCATCAGCACCTCCAGCATCACTTCCGCCACCACCAGACACTATGACATTATGAGTCAGAATGCTAAATGTCCTATGGATACAAAGCGAGAGGAAATTAATGAGCTCCTGTCGTCAGAGTTGGGTTTGCAAACAAAGGGAACCTCTGTCAGAGGTGTCAAAGTTCACAGGCCTAGCATGAATAAATATATGCCCTATCGTCCCCTTTCCTCTGTGTCCCTGTGTTACTCTGACCACTCATCCTTTACAGATATCTATACACGCATCTCTCTCTCTCTTGCACTCTCTCTCCCGCTCACTCTCACTCTCCCTCACTCTCTCCCCTCTCCCCTTCCTCTTTTTTTTCTACTGTGGGTATCTCTGTGGGGCAGAAATCCCCTCATTGACGTCTGAAGGGCTGCATAATGAGAATATATGAGCTGGAAGAAATAAGCAGCCTGTTTTCTGCCTGATGCTCCTTTACCAGTCAGCCCATAGGCTTTCCTAAAAATGAAAACATATTGTGTTGCCAACAGGCTAGTACAATGTTGTATGGTGTTGTATTTTCCCAGAATTAAAGGGCCCTTTTGGAGGATACAGTTACAGTACATTCAATATGTTTAGAAGTACCATTGGATGTATTGTAAATAGTTTATTTGTTTATTGTTATGGATGATGAGCATACCATTTGGCAGTAATTGAACATGAATTGTACTCTGTCTGCTAGTATACTAATTGACGTAAATTATACGAATTTAATTGGGTTTAATGGTGCAAAATAAACATGTTAATCTGATTATTGACATTTACCTTTCATTCAATTGGAATTATATTACTGTCTATCTTTTGCAATTGACCACCTCTGAAGGAGGGTAAGCAGTCTTGTGGAACAGTCGGTTAGGATCACTAGCCCTTCTCAGGAGGCCCTGATAATCTCTCACTTAGTGCTTCTATTTGGTAAACCTTTGATGTCAAAGAGGGAAATTGGCTGCTTCACATTCATCGACTAAGAGCATATTCCCCTGGGGAGCCCAAGCAAACCCCCCTGATAAGAAAATACACAAAATACTCAAAAACATGTTAGAGCCATTGCCACAAGTCGTTGTGAATATTGTCTAGGCATATGTGTATTATTGTTGTGACATTTTAGGGCAGGATCAAAGGTAAGCCTAGTGCTTATTCATTTCACTTGAAGATGCAACCATTCACAGCTTTTAGTAAATGGAAACAGGGAGATTAAAAACTCAGATTTGAATGACAGATTTCTGAAAACAATTGTTTTCTTCATTCAACAAATAGTCTGTATGGATTAGGTCCGTGTCTGTTAGTTTTAATTCTCTGGAGAGAAAGCATACATCTCTTTTTAAATGGGAATGCTATCATAGATGTATGCCAAAAAGGCATCATTGGTCCCTCAGTGGTATTAACAAACCAATTGTTTGTTGAATACAATGTGTAGGATTAAAGGTAGCCCTACAATATGCCTTGCCACCATCCTGCATTAGAATGTTCCTAAACCATCTGTGGATCCTTAGTGTTCTAATGAACCCACAGCCCCAGAGCCAGAGACTGGGATGTGCTGCCTTGAGATCATACAGCCATATGTTGTCCAGGGTTTGGACTTAATATCATCACCAGGCAGGGAGAGGCAGGCGTCTTCCTGAGGCAGATTTCAGCATGCGTAGGAGAGTTCCCAGGAGAACAACCCAGTGCTGGCATGAGCTCCATCATACCGCCATCGTGGGATCATTTACTCTTAATGAGGGAAATAAGGAACTTCCTTGCACACAATAAAATCTGGGAGAATCTGGCAGTGGATAGATGGGGGGCAGGGTAGGGGCAGGAAATGTGGGAGCTAATATGTTGTTACCATAGCAATCAAAATGTTGAGGAAATTAAATTTGAGGTGAGATAGCAAACAGATGCCAGACTGTCACCGATATTTCCATTTAATATTTGTAATATTACTGCTGTGTTACACTTACATGTTAAAAATGATATTGTCTACACATATTTCTACAACATCAACAAGAAACCGACTGATATAGGTGGGGAACAAGAGAGCCAGTGGTGGGTTATATGGTTGCCATACAAATATGTAATATTGAAAGTGGTTTGAAGTTCATTACTGAACGTATGGCAAATTTGGATTGAAAGGTTTGTGTGTTACTGTATACATAGTGAGAAACATGCATCAAAGTGGATGGCAGTCAGTCTTCACTTCCATCCTTCTCCTCTGAAAAAAAAAGACTATAATTCCATATCTCAATGGATGGATGCAACACAATGACTGTGTAATCATGCAAATAATTATCTTTACACTCATGCTCAGCCAGATGGGTTGGCAGGCATGGCCATATCTGATCTGTGTGAATACAGCAAAGACTTCATGTTTAGAGAGAGTAATCACCCTGAGTGATGTTGTACATTGGAGCTCATTAATGTGTGAATGATTGTTTAAAAAAACATTTTGATATGAAAGGTTGTTTCTTGTAGGAGGATGTCATTCACTAGCTTTATCACTGGAGGATTCACAGACACTAAACAACCCTCCAGGCGTGAGAGGCTGTTCTGTGCTTCTCTGTGCTGTAAATTTCCTGAATAATTCCCAAGATGAGGTTTAAAGATCAGAATCATGCTGGAGTGTCTGTTCTGCACACTAACCCAGAATGCAAGGGGCTTCTTCTTCCCCAAGGGAAGTTCATAATAGGGTAATAGAAATGGGCCCGCGGGACAGCAGGGGTGTTATTTTGTCACTTTCAATCAAATGGTTTCTGGCCCCATCAGAAGCAGACTTCATGTTTGGTAACACGGCGAACACAGCCCACAGGTGAGGCAGCAGGGATCTGTAATAAGCATTACAGTGGATTTAGAGTCTAACCAGCCCACAGGGGAGGCAGCAGGGATCTGTAATAAGCATTACAGTGGATTTAGAGTCAAACCCAGCCCACGGGGGAGGCAGCAGGGATCTGTAATAAGCATTACAGTGGATTTAGAGTCTAACACAGCCCACGGGGGAGGCAGCAGGGATCTGCAATAAGCAGGAGAGTGGATTTAGAGTCTAACACAGCCCACGGGGGAGGCAGCAGGGATCTGCAATAAGCAGGAGAGTGGATTTAGAGTCTAACACAGCCCACGGGGGAGGCAGCAGGGATCTGCAATAAGCAGGAGAGCGGATTTAGAGTCTAACACAGCCCACAGGGGTGGAATCAGGGATCTGTAATAAGCAGGACAGTGGATTTAGAGTCTAACAAAGCCCACGGGGGAGGCAGCAGGGATCTGCAATAAGCAGGGGAGTGGATTTAGAGTCTAACACAGCCCACGGGGAAGGCAGCAGGGATCTGCAATAAGCAGGGGAGTGGATTTAGAGTCTAACACAGCCCACGGGGGAGGCAGCAGGGATCTGCAATAAGCAGGAGAGTGGATTTAGAGTCTAACACAGCCCACGGGGGAGGCAGCAGGGATCTGCAAGAAGCAGGAGAGCGGATTTAGAGTCTAACACAGCCCACAGGGGTGGAATCAGGGATCTGTAATAAGCAGGACAGTGGATTTAGAGTCTAACACAGCCCACGGGGGAGGCAGCAGGGATCTGCAATAAGCAGGAGAGTGGATTTAGAGTCTAACACAGCCCACGGGGGAGGCAGCAGGGATCTGTAATAAGCAGGGGAGTGGTTTTAGAGTCTAACACAGCCCACGGGGGAGAAAGCAGGGATCTGTAATAGCAGGAGAGTGGATTTAGAGTCTAACACAAATCAATAGCATTAGTGCCAGAGGCCCAATCTAATCAAGACCTAAGCCTTCGGCCTAATTGAAAATAAAAGATTATAATCAATACAAATAATATTTTATTTGCAATCTTCATGCTTGCCCCCTGACATATGGAGTAGATTCAGAGGAAGTGGGAACAGCACCACCTGTTTCCTCATAGGGCTGTGGGGAAAACATGTCATACCCATGAGGAGTGCTCATTAGGGTCCTTTCATAGAACATAATAGGGGGGCAATGTCAATTTCTAAGGGTGCTACTCTGTCAGAGTTGTTTCCTCTACATTCACTCTATTCCTATCTTCTACTACAATAGTTTGTTCCAGTGCATATTGTTATCAGACCTGGTGTTAAAGAACATCCCCCACAGCTATCTGATGTCATTTACTGCAGTGAAGAGACAGCCTTCACACAGCACTCTGCCTACACACAGCACTCTGCCTTCACACAGCACTCTGCCTTCACACAGCATGCTGCACAGAATAACAGTGGTATGGTGATGACATAGATTACATTTAGGTGACAAGTCACATTTTCCTCTGGTGTTGAAATGGTCTCTGTAATTAGAAGACATTGCATGTGTGATCATATTTGCCAAGATAATCCAGTATAAGTAACCGTGACAACATATTGGCCGAGGACAATTAAACTGATGGTTGTGTTCCAAGAAGAGCAGATTAAACATGTTAGATAACAATGAGATTACAGAAACCCCTAAACAAATCAAGAGTTTGTTTTCAAATGGTTGGTTTTAAGCATGTTCTTGCACAATGGCACAAGATGTTTATTTTAATTTTATCAGCAGATAAGCTATCCTGATACCCCACAGATGTAGACACATGATCTGTTGGGGTCAATGTGCTAGTGAGAGAGAGATTCGGAGTGGCTCCCAGAGGAGGAGTGGGACACCAGGTATTGAGTCAGGCCTGGACTGGATGATCTCACTGTGACAGAAAACAGAGAAGGCCATGTTAGTGTCAGTGGGGACTGGAGTTCAGCTCTGACAACCAGCCCTCTCCCTGGCTCTCCTACGCCTGCCCTCTCTGTGATTCCTATGTCTGTGCATCTGTGCCTAAATGACACATTCTTTACGAGTTCCCAGAAACCATAGACTACTATTCATGATAACTGATATACATGATAACTGCAACAAAAATCTGTGGTAGCTAGATAGTGCAAGTGAATTCAAAATCATTTCAAACCAACACTAAAAAAGTGTTTGGAATATTACCATTCCAAATATTTACTATTCAGAGACTGGCATGATGTGAGCTAGAGTGACTAAGACTGTTTTGAACTGTGTTTTTCTTTTGCAGCAACCTTGAAAAGAGCCACGGCGTTGCCATGGAGATGTAGGCTAGGTGGAATTCAGGAAGTCAATTAAAAATCTAGCTGTATGTCATTATATACTGTCTTGCATGCAGTGATAAGCAGCTGAATATGGGATTTATTTTCAGACATTTACATTGAAGCACTTTATGCTTCACTTCAATTCATAGAATTATTCTAGTGTGCTTCAATGGACAATGGCTTTATAGTGTGCTTCAATGGACAGTGACGATCAACAGTTAACCTGAATCCGTGACCTGTCACCATTGTGAATACAGGGGATTCAGAGGGCCTTTTAAACACTCTAAAGCCACCATTCTACATCTCAAAAGAGGTATATTCTCGTTAGACCACGTGTTTGTCTGCAGTCATGCTGTAGAAGCCAAAGGTGCTAGAGGCATGGGACACTCACAAAGGCTTGCTGATAAATCTGTCGGCTCAACAAAGTGCTGCCTGAGACTCAGACACAAGGGCAGGCAGGATTGTATGTAATGTGCATGTGCACCCAAAATCCTGGAAAGGCGCAGCACACATTTTTTCTGTCTGGCATTGGCTTTTGTGTCTCTGAGAAATAAGGGCGGGGCATAGCCAGTCAACAACAAAAGGTCTACAACAAAGAAAGAAGAAAAAGTAGTAGTATCAGGACTACTACTACTAGTAGTAGGAGTAGTAGTAGTAGTAGTAGAAGTAGCACCAGCAGTAGAAGTCATTTTAGTAGAAGTCTTAGCTAACTGTGGTTATAGTGGTTTTATCATAGTGATTCTCATAGCATTAATAACAGCAAATATGCTAATATATTCTGGATGTTATTACTGAGCTTGACCAGTCACATTGTGAGACCTGATGCATTGAGCAGCAAACTTAATTAATCTGTGCTAGACTCCTGGAAGCAGTGAGGCTTCCAGTCATGGTGGGTGACAGGCAGGTGACATCAGCGTGCACCCGGGGGCTCTAGGGATGCGGCATTGCTTCCTCATCAAGACAAATAAAGGAGGACTTTGATGGTATCATCAGGGAGTCACAGCCTGCCCCCCACACTGGCAATGTCACACTGACAGCAGAGTTACATTTCCCAGTAATCGAGTTTCTGTCTGCCCTCTTTGTGTTCAGATGAAGCTCCCCCACACAGTATCAGTATATCTCTCTCTCTCTCTCATCTAGGTTATGAATAAAGTATGAATAAGGAATACTTTTGCTGCAAAACACCTTATAAGTGCACTGTAACATTGGTTATAATATCTTTTATGCAGGTGTATTTAAGCTATTTAATTCAATATCTTTAGTTTTGTGTAATAGCAAAATGGATGCCTGGTTCCTTAGCTGGTGGTCTCTTGGTGCCATAATAATGGAGAGATCAAGGATGGTGTATATTTGGGGTTGCTACGAGACAAAATACTGTCTAGTGAAAGACCATTTTCAATAAGGCAAAAGAAAGGGATCAAATAGGGACTGGAAAGTCATACAGCCCAGAGAGGGAGAGCCACCATATGTAATCTCCCTGTGCCTACAGTTTATATGGTCTTTTCCTAAAATTGGCTTATGCTACAGTACTCCCCACTGGCAGTCATAGAAATTACAACTGATAGGAGCAGAGGCACAGTTTTCCTTATTGATTTGGTCATAAATCATGACATTCAATAATCATCACCATAAGTAACATTTTCTCTGTTAAATACTGTACTAAAACATTATATTTTTTATTCCACTATTACAATGTATCCCTTGTTATCTCTGAACTGAAATTAACCGATTGACAGATTGTGTTGTCTTTAACGCCCCTGTCTGGACAAAATGTTTCTTGCACTCAGTAATGAGAAAAATCTTCCATTGCATTCTATCACATGATATACATTTCTGTACTCGTAAATAAGATTCGTAATTCATGATCTACATTAAAAAAGGAAATCCTTACACACTCCACCACTAACTGGACCAAAAATTGCCATTGAGAGGGAGATGATTTTTGTTCTTTCCTGCATAATAGTAGCACTAACCCAGGCAGTCAGTCTACTCTGTTACAGTGTTAGCTCCCTTGACTTTGAAGTCCCCTTGCCTTTGGGATCTTACCATTATTACTCCCACCAATTTCATTTCAATGTATAATTAAACATGTTTTCACTGCGTCAGCATGAGCTATCACAGAGGGCCAAAGCCCTGGTGATTTACCAACAGTGACATAGAATCCCAAGAGGGGTTTTTGTGCCCTTGAGAAATGTTCTTGTCCTTAATTGCCCCTGTAAAGATAGTTGTTCAAATGGATTAGTCTGTCTAACATGTTACATACATTGTAAATAATTATTGAACTGGGACTGTAATTTATGAGATTCCCTAGTATCATGCTGGTTTTATAATAGCACTATTAGGGCACTCATTTCTACTACAGCCCTATGCAAAGTAGGCCTGGTCAGTGATTCCTCCGTAATTCATCTTTTGTATAAATAAATATCCAGCATGCACATAGTCAAGAGGGGAGAAATGGAGCATGTAAACCATACAGTATGCTGACTGTTTGGGATCTCTTGCTTTACATTTATCATTCTTCCCTGAAGATGGGGAATAGTGCAACTGGTCATGCCTGAAAGCATGCAGTGAACTGGCTCCACAGACACATATGAGTACAGTGTAAACTAACACTAATATGCATACGGCAGAGTAACTGCATCCCACTCAAACCCAATGCCAGTGTAATCTCACATACCAAAGCATTTGCTAACAGCCCTCCAATTTGGCAACTAGCGCTCTGTGGAGAAGGACCCAGAATGCATTGCACCCCATCCATATTGAGGAATTTTTCTGATGTCACTGGGGCATGCCACTCATCAGCAGAAAGACCTGCAAATTTGCTGGTTTTCACCTTAGAATAATGTACATTTTATGGCCTAAAACAATAGCCTTCGTATTTACTAACGCCACTACACAGAGGAAACACGATAGCATTGCTCGTGACTAAAATCAGCTAGCACAAGACTACACTGCAAGTGTGAATTATGAATGCATTTGGAGCCATAAAATCCCAAGCAAGCAGATGTGTTTCTTTCAATGCCAAGAAAAGTGTAACATGGGGGATTTAACCTAACGGGTTATTTGAATAAAGGAGTGGAGCATGGGAATAAGACAACAATCAGGATGTAAGTTTATTTTCATTTTCAGCATCACAAATCTCCATAGGCCTATATAATTTCCATACATCTTCAGCTACAGGAGTTCCGTAGCGTCCAGGAACTTCACTGCTTCCGAGGAGTCTCACACTGCCACATCAGGTTTTACCAGGGGACAAATACCATTCTGCAACATATGAACTTGGACAGATTCACTGCACAAATATCTCAGTTGTTCATCACATCAACAATTCATCAGTGTTAAAAAAAAACTGTAATTTACACGTTTCTCTATACAATAATGTCAAAATACATCTATAATATGATTGGTGTACTTAAATCAGTTGACAAATTGTCATTTTAGGTGAAAATTGAAAACAAGGGGCGGATACTTATGAAGATAGCCCTATTTTCTAATATACCAAGTCCATATTATGGCAAGAACAGCTCAAATAAGCAAAGGGAAATGACAGTCCATCATTACTTTAAGACTTGAAGGTCAGTCAATCCAGAAATTTCAAGAACTTTGAAAGTTTCTTTAAGTGCAGTCGCAAAAACCATCAAGTGCTATGATGAAAATGTCTCTCATGAGGACCGCCACATGAAAGGAAGACCCAGCAGTTACCTCTGCTGCAGAGGATAAGTTCATTAGAGTTACCAGCCTCAGAAATTGCAGCCCAAATAAATGCTTCACAGAGTTCAAGTAACAGATGTCATGACTTTGGCCTGGGGGTAGGTTTATGACAGTCAAAAATACCTCTTCCCCCCTTTTTCCTCTCTCTACCCTACTGATGTTACATTTGCAAAACTCTTGGTTAACATAGAGATTCTGGGAACATCAGAAGGTGGGGGTAAATTAACTATATTCTGGTAATACGACCAATTGAACATATGCAGTGGTACTTAATGAATATGATGTCAGTTCGGTTGTCATCTGAGATATTCTCATCAATGATAAGATGACATAAACTCTAAAATGGAAAGTCTACACATCAGAGCTATCGGATTCACATGGAATTGTTGTTCAATTTAAATGTTTGAATATGAAATTATTCGTCATGGGATGAAATGTGATTTTAGCTTCTAAAATGTGAGAATTGGGATTTCATAAGGTGTACTTAAATCAGTTGACAAATTGTCATCTCTGCTCAATCAGTGGCCCGCCCCTGTGAAGGGACATGTGCTATAAAACTTTTCAAACACGCCCTCCTCTCCCTTCCTATATAAAGCCTTGACGACAATATAACCTCTTGTTCCGAGGACGTGAGGACGACGGTCCGATGTCAGAATGGTTCAGATAATAACTACAGAACGAAGCCAACATCAGCGTGAGCTTTGGTTGCGAATGGTATGAACTTTGAACTCTTATTCACTACAGAAGTGATACCTCCTAGCCATTGAGTTAGCAACAAACGAGGGATAGGAAGGAAAAACAGAGTACCCCGTCTACCACACAACAACTTTACTATATTCAATTTACCATTCTTCAAAGGACTCGGTTGGGCAACACGGCCTTCCATCTACCACCAACCTACTGAAGCGCAGCTCAGAGTAAATATTTATTGCATTTTCCTTTTCCAAATGGGCGGTAATTTAGAATGCATAAGATACTGTATTTACGATAGCACAGCTTCGCCCTTTGTTCCTCAGTCTTCCCGCTCTTTGATTCAAATCCAGCCCCCCTTCTTTTGTGCAACCAGCTGTCATATCTGTTCCGCCCGCTAGGGGCGTTATGATTTAAATATGTGTATGTGTAATTCTGTGTGATTAGTTAGGTATTTAGTAAATAAATATTTAAACCCAATTTTGTATTGCTGATTCAACTTGTTAGCCAGGGATCGTGCAGATAACCAAGAATTTACAACTTTCAGATGAGACTGAATTAAAATGACGATTGATATTGACTGCTATTGATGTAAAATATTACTAGGTCTTTAAGAGTTTATTCGGAAGATAACAGCTCTATAAATATTATTTTTACGGAGAAATTATTTTATAGAATAGCATGTCATATCACTTAATCCGGCATAGCCAAAGACACGACACAGACATTTCAACATCAACTGTTTAGAGTAATCAGGCCTTCATGGTCAAATTGCTGCAAAGAAACCACTACTAAAAGGACACCAATAATAAGAAGAGACTTGCTTGGGCCAAGAAACACAACCAATGGACATTAGACCGGTAGAAATCTGTCCTTTGGTCTGATGAGTCCAAATTTGAGATTTTTGGTTCCAACCGCAGTGTATTTGTGAGACGCGGAGCAGGTGAATGGATGATCTCTGCACATATGGTTCTCACCGTGAAGCATGGAGGAGACGGTGTGGTGGAATGACGGTGCTTTGCTGGTGACTCTCAGTGATTCATTTAGAAATCAAGGCACACTTAACCAGCATGGCTACTAGAGCATTCTGCAGCAATAAGCCGTCCCATCTGGTTTGAGCTTAGTGAGACTATCATTTGTTTTTCAACAGGACAATGGCCCAACATACCTCTAGGCATGGACCAACACACCTCCAGGCTGTGTAAGGGCTATTTGACCAAGAAGGAGAGTGATGGAATGCTGCATCAGATGACCTGGCCTCCACAATCACCCAACCTCAACCCAATTGAGATGGTTTGGGATGAGTTTGACCACAGAGTGAAGGAAATGCAGCCAACAAGTGCTCAGAATATGTGGTAACTCCTTCAAGACAGTTGGAAAAGCATTCCAGGTGAAGCTGGTTGACAGAATGCCAAGATCGTGCAACGCTGTCATCAAGTAAAAGGGTGGCTACTTTGAATAATCTAAAATCTAAAATATATTTTGATTTGTTTAACACTTTTTTGGTTACTACATTATTCCATATGTGTTATTTCATAGTTTTGAAGTCTTCACTATTATTCTACAATGTCGAAAATAGTAAAAATAAAGAAAAAACCCTTGAATGAGTATGTGTGTCCAAACTTTTGATTGGTACTGTATACTAAAACATCCCTTAACAAATAAATACTCTTAAAATATTCCCATGCTCCGGTCCCTGATCCTGTTAACTATGCAATACATATCTATTCCTGCATCTGTACTACATCATCTCTTCATACCCGAGGTGAGGTCCTATGGACTAAGCTAAACATCACAGGTTATTTTCATCAATCAGACAACAATCAGAATGTCACAGTTTATCTTAATTTTCAGCATCACAAAGACAGTGGTGTAAAGTACTTAAGCAAAAAATTACATACCCAAATCTAACTGCCTGAGGCTCAGTCCCTGAAGCAAGTATATGCATATTATTGGTACTATTTAAAAGGAAACACTTTGAAGTTTATGGAAATGTGAAAGGAATGTAGTAGAATATAATACAATAGATCTGGTAAAAGATAATACAAATAAAAAAACAACTGTTCTTTTGTATTTTTTTGTACCGTCATCTATGAAATGCAAGAGAAAGGCCATAATGTATTATTCCAGCCCAGGTGCAATTTAGACTTTAGCCACTAGATGGCATCAGTGTATGTGCAATGTTTTAGACTGATCCAATGAACCATTGTTTTTCTGTTCAAAATGTTGCATTAAGACTGCTCAAATGTGCCTAATTTGTTTATTAGTAACTTTTCATGTTCAAAATTGTGCACTCTCCTCAAACAATAGCATGGCATTTTTTCACTGTAATAGCTACAGTGCAGTTAGATGAACAAGAATTTAAGCTTTGTGCCAATATCAGATATATCTATGTCCTGGGAAATGTTCTTGTTACTTACAACCTCATGCTAATGGCATTAGCCTACGTTAGCTCAACCGTCCCATGGAAGGGACACCGATCCCGAAGAATTAAAGTACTACTAGTTTTTTGGGGTTTCTGTACTTTAATTTACTATTTATATTTTTGATTACTTTTACTTTTACTTCACTACATTCCTAAAGAAAATAATGTACTTTTTACTCCATATATTTTACCTGACACCCAAAAGTACTTGTTACATTTTGAATGCTTAGGAGGACCGGAAAAGGGTGCAATTCACGCACTTATCAAGACAGCATATGGTCAGCCCTTCTGTCTCTAATCTGGCGGACTCACTAAAGACAAATGCATCTTTTGTAAATGATGTGTGGGTGTTGGAGTGTGCCCCTGGCTATCCAAGAAAATGTTGTCGCCTGCTTTGCTAAATGGAAGGAATCTGAAATGATTCATACTTTTCATTTACTTTTGATACTTATTAAGTATATTTAGAACCAAATACTTTTAGACTTTTACTCAAGTAGTTTTTTACTGTGTGACTTCTACTTTTACTTGAGTAACTTTCTTTTACGGTATCTATACTATTACTCAAGTTTGACAATTGGGTACTTTTTCCACCACTGCACAAATATCCATAAGCCCATTTCATTCCCATACATCTTCAGCTACAGGAGATCTGTACAACTGTCCTACAAGACAAACTTCAACAGATAACAATAGTCTTACTAACAAGTTGCTCACAAGTGTTTTACGTTTTATTTGCATTTGAAAAGAGACAATACTTATGGAGGGCTTGCCAAGGGAGGAGAGTGAGTCTAGGTGAGCCAAAGAAACGGACCTAAAACACTATATTTAAAATTGCTACAGTTCCATACTTACTTTTGATAAACCACCTATATCACTGCCCCCCGTCCTCCCAAGGCATGTCAACCTTAACATGGAAAAGGGGATCCCGTGATTGACACAAACAGGAAGGACTTTATACAAAAGGACACACCCTTACTTAACAATCTCATACACCTGGCACATGAAAACCAACAAGGGTGTGTTTAAAATAGGTTGATGGTTCTACCCCGTTACAAATGCATATTATATACACTTTCGTTTCCATGTAATTCAAGGAGATTCAGTTCAATATATAGCTTACCTTCACACCAATATATTTTTATTTAACTAGGCAAGTCAGTTAAGAAGAAATTATTATTTACAATGACAGCCTAACAACACTGGCCAATTATGCACCACCCTATGGGACTTCCAATCACAGCCTACAGCCTGGAATTGAACCAGGGTTTCTAGTGACACCTCTAGCACTGAGATGCAGTGCCTTAGACCACTGCACCTATTCGGGAACCTAGATGCTTGACAACACAAATATGCCATACTGAACCTACATACGTAGGTATGTAACATGAACGAGGGCAGTAATTATACCATGTGGAACCTCAGTGTCATTGTTTCAGCTTTTTCAAAGACATCAATGCACAACATATAACATTCAACAGGACCTGGATGGACTGACAAAACATGGCCAGTTTCCCAAATTCACACAAACACATCTTTCAAGGCAACATAAGGGTGTGCTGTGGCCCTTCCACTTTTTCCCAGAAAACAGGGCCAAACAGGACTCCCAATTATAGAGACTGTCGGGACGACTTGCCGGGGCACCGGTCCTTAAAAAGGCAAAAGCAAAATTAATCTGGTCAGTCAGTCAGTGTGAGGCGGAAGGGAGGCTGGCAGGCCCGGAGGGAGCAGGGGCTGCGGGTAGGCATTGAGGGGGAGTGAGGGAGGGCCTGGTTGGCGATGGCAGGCTGCTGACAGTCCCCCACCTCATTAGAGGGACAGTCAAAGGCTCTGCGGTGCATTCTGATGGAATGTATCTCCACTGAAGCATTTGAAGGGCTGTGAAGCCTGCTGGTGCATTGTGACCATGTCAGCCTAGGAGACCCAGAGCCTGGTCGTACCAGTACACTGTTTTGACATTAATTATCTCTCCACACCTCAATACAACCTCCTATAGTAAATGTCTACACAAACTTTTTATGTTTTTTTGTTATTTTCAGTCCTCCCCTTAGTTTGTGGTTTGTTATTTTAGATGAAACACTTGTTTGTTGAAACTATTTAACTGGTATAAACAGATTTCTAACCTCTTCCTGTGCTTTTACAGTATGTCTCCTCTTCACCTGTCAAAAAGTGACACATTGTTATGTACAGAAGCTTGTGATGGCAACGTCATGAAGACAAAATGCCTCTGGCTTTTCACCACAAGGATGATCAGCTGAGAGCTTATAGCATGTGGCCTACATTGAGATTGATGGTGTTAGTGTTGGGGGGGGGGAAAGGCAAAGAAGACCATGCATGGAGACTGGTTACCTAAACATTAGACTGTTACCATGGTTACTCCATGGATTTTCAGTATGACCAAAGTCACCCTAAAAAATGAACAATACAAGCCAGATTTTTGAATAAAATGATATTTACACTTACTTTACCGGTTGCACATTCTGTTGGTCCTTTTGGCGTTAGCAGGTGGAGATGGGTAAACAACACTTTCCTGTGGATACACTGGCTTTTTGCGGTGCAGGTAGCACCTGTCGCTGGTATTTTCAATTGCTTGACACATTGCACGTGATGCACAATATGTAAACAATAGCCCAATGTAACCGTACGTAGTCCACCGAAGCACGTTTCTTCTCAATCACATGGAAGTGTTTGCCATTCAGTCGGTTAGGTGAGGCCATGTTATGCAAGTATTTGTCACATGCAAATTGCATCAGTATTGAAAATAAAAACCGGAAATACAAACCGATATACAGATCAGAGTACTGAAGGTGGGGTTGATAAGGCTTCCGTGTGGATATTTTGTATCAGATTACCTCCTACATAGGGAAAAAATCGGCAGACAACAGGTAAAGTAAGTTGAAATGAAGTGTGTTCAATATTTTGACTTGAGCCTACATGTTAGATACAAGAGTGTAGCATTTCACTCTCGGATTCTAAAAGAGGCCAGGAGCCTGGTTCCACTGATTGTGAATATAGTCTGAACAGAACAGATAACAACACTGTTAGGGCTTCGCTGGTGACACCCCTGAGCTTAGGTTTTATAAGAGAGCAATAACATTTCTGTCTGATGGCCAGGAGCAGATGGGGGAAGTGGGATCAGCACTTGTGTGGCTGTTGTTTATTGGAGGCTTCAATAAAATGGGCCAACAGTGAGCAAACCTATCTACAAACATGCACTGTCCAATAGTAACCCCCCAACCTTAGTGTTCGGTGCTACAAAACAAATGAATACACCTCCGCATGACAAAACACACATCACCACTGAATAACCTGTCACTAGATAAAAAGTACTGTAAAAACAAAGAGAGTCCTCGACAGGCGTTCATTTTTTACCCTGAGCAATGGTGTTGTGAGGCCCCCAGATTGCGAGTGTGAATACAACAATGCTTCACTGGTTCCCTGGTGAGAAACATTAGACCATTTACAGCTTTCCTCTGTCCCGAGAAACAACTTGAAAAAGTGCAATGTCTCTCGCCAATGAATCCAGGTGCAATGTGATTGTAATGCAAAAGGCAATTATCAGAGCCAATAGAGTGGAAAGGGGTTGTAGTAGCCACTGCAAACAGCTCTTCTCTGCCCTTCTCTGTCCTCTGCACATCACAACAAATTCACATCTGAGTCCCCATTTTATCATCTCAGGAGGACTCTTGATCCCACAATACAGACGAGGCCTCATTCTGAATCAAAGCTATACGTTTACATTCTAATTTATCCTCTGAAATGTGTACGCTAGTTTATGTTCTAATAAGGTGTGCATGTATTCCCTCTAGTACTATTTCTGTGTTATGCCAATACCTGGCTTCCACTGTCCAAAAGAAAGAAATACCTGATACACCAGAAATATATTCTCTACAGAATATACTGTACCTCCATGTTCTTTGACAATGATCAAAGCAAAGACTTTAAGGGTGCTCTCATACTTGTGGTTCTTGACTATATTAGTAGGACATGCTAATGTTGATAATGATGGCTCTTATCTCATTGTGACTGGCTGAAAATGGGATGTATTCTTTCAAGCACAACTGCTAATGCATGTTTTTCTTGGAAAAGGCACAAGAGGCACTTACTGTACCACGTGTTTCTGGTGCAATGGGCAGGGTTCGCCTGCTCGTCCTAGTTGGATGATTATTCTAGATTTCACAACCCTTCCTAATCCAGGAGTTCCCAGCTCCCTGCTCCCGTTTCATCAGCCCTGGAAACACAAACAGAATAGACAAGAGGATAGTCCTGGAGATACCATTGATGTTTGAAGCATTTGAAGCCTTTCCAGCTCCAGTTGTCAAAGTCAAGGTGTTGAGGGTAAAAGTGATCCAACAGGGCTGCACTGTACTGTACTGCAGTAGAAAAAGCGATAGAGGTCTGCTATCTGAAAAAGCACTGAAAAATAAATATGTTGTATGAACATTTGGATTTCCTGGGCCTGTACAAACACACTCTTTCTCCATTTGTTCTGCAATAAGTTCCATTGTTGCTATCATTAAACACTCACAATGATGCTCTTGTTTGCCTAATGTTAGAGTACACCATCCAAATATTGTACTCAGTAGGAATATTGCTCACATTCAGAATAATACAAACATCTGCATAGATCAGGTAGTTCACAAATTATTACCTTCACACTGTGTGCTAATTACTTGTCACAGTAGAAAGTGAACAACTGGGATCTTTCAGAACAGATTTCAGCAGACTGCCTGTCTATCTGTACAGTAAGTGATCTTGGCTGCGTAAACATACCAACGTGTCAAGCTCTTTGTCCTTAAGCTGTGCTCCCTGGAACTCAATTGCAGGACACTAGCAGCGAGCCATGTGGACAGAAAACCCATCAATTAAGCTGACATTACACTTCTGTTCACTTGTCTTTCAAAAGCAGTGTATTATATTGCATGTCCACAGCTGCAAAGCCCAATGAGGGTAAAGTTGCAGATTGAAATCCCAGTGATCCTAGTGAGAATGAAGGTGCTAATTACTGGCTAGGAGATTGTGCGGGTATGGTTATAAAATACTAGGCAGATGGGGCATAAAGACACCTTCCTGCTTTCTAAGAACCTTTGCACCATTTTATCACATGTCAATGCAGTATTATTTCTGAAGTATAGTTTATTGTATCGTAATTTCCACAAAGGTGGACTAGAGAGATGGGGAGAAGGTAATTCAGAAATGATGCCACTTGATTGTATATGGGAGGAGGAATTGTTGTTTCCCACCCCTCACATCTTGTATGTCGACTTGATAACCACATTTCAGGATTGTATATACATCTCTGTATGTATGAGGTGTATACACAACTGAATACCCACATAGTGAGGAAGATTGTTACCATGCTACCATATTTTATAAAATACAGGACAGAGAGGGAAGAGACAAAGTGATACCAATCTTCAATCTCACTGATTGAGATCCTTCTTGGCACATGGGGTTGGCTGGCCCACTCACAAGTTCTAAATATTAGGAAATCAATACGATGTTAAAATAATGAAATCAAGGAGAATGGAATATTAAACACTAAGGAATAGAAAGTACTGTTGCAATGTCATTTTGAAAATACGATATGGATTGAGTGATGCCTGACTCAGTCAAATTTGACATCAAACCAGAAATCCTTTTACCGCGAATCAATCCAGGGCCTTAAGGTAAAGCTCATACTTCTATGATTTTATCCTTGAACATAACTCAGTTTGGGGTATAATCATACTTCCTGTCCATTTAGACATGGAATGGAACAAACAAGGCATACCTGTGGTTCACTGTCTCCGAAAAAAGATCAATGTCGATCTCAATCATTATTTTATAACCTGTAGTTTCAGCTACTTGTAATAACTTGTTCTTTTCAAGGTCAAAATAGTTAAAGGATGATCTCATTGGCCTCAAATATAATTTGAAATACCGATGAGATTACATAAATACCCCTGGGGTAATTTGTATTGAGACCTAGATTGATGGGTCACAGCATATTTTCCATCATGGATTTGACTGATGCCTGTTGAGTCAATGTCTTGCATTTTGAATTGCTGTGCACTTGTAGACAGACTGTGGGTGATATGTGCAATCTAACTGTGTCTAGGCTAGACAGTGTGTTGCATGATGTGTGGTAGTGGAAGATGCACATCACTGAGCTCTTGTGCTCTAAACTTGCTCTTGAGGGGATTCATAAAGTTGTGATTGTATTGTGCTTCCTGCTTTGTAGTTAGGTCTCATCCGAGTTCTCAAATAGATAAAATATATCTTGCTTTTCAAAAGGGTTAGGAAGGGGCTATTTTCCTATTCATCTATTCCCCCGATTCTTGTTAGAGATAAAACATTATATATCTGACAGCTGTTTAGTATTCTACCATCTTACCACAACTCTGAATCATAACAGTTTGCCTCAACCCCAGAATAATTCTTTCACCTGAGCAACTTTAGCTCATTTTGGTGAAACCCTCATAGATTAATGGGGATGAGATAGAGAGGCTGATATGACAGATTGCAAACAATGGACATTTATCAAGAGCAGTGCGGTCAATCAAAAGCAAAGTCAAAGTGCGGAAGAGCATTACTTTTCTTTGCATATCACGGTGGTGTTTTGATCACAGTGTAAAGCAGTAGCTGATTAAATACATGCCAAAAGATTCCATGCTGGAACCTTAGGTGAGATATGTGATCCTTTACACAGAGCAGTCAGATGGGGGCTGATCTGATGGGGGTACACAACAAATACACAGCAGAGGTCCTTGAATAATGAATGCATTGAAGTTGTGAATGGTCCCTTCTGTCAGTCTGAAATAGTTACAGAAGTTGAGAGAAGTGCCTAGGCAGCACAGGCAGCAGCACCCTGGCTGGTTTTCCCCATGATGAATTGGTGGGTTATTTTTAGTCCGGCTCCAGAGAGGGGTCAGGTTGGCACCTCTGACGGGCCCAGGGAGGGAGAATCAGCTGGGCTGGGTCTGTGAAGTAGGTCCTCCATGACAGCAGATGGAGAACTGCAGATCTAGAGCCACCCTCCCTGGGCTCAGTTAATCGCTCCAGTGGAGTCAGCCGGCTGGGCTTCCAATCACTCTCATCTGGCTCCCCGTCTCGACGGGTCTCGGAAGTGAAATCAAAACTTGGTCTTCCAGATGGAGGGACAGACAATGTACAATATGTCCTGCTGCACCCCATGCAACAGATTTATGACAGCCATAAAATGAGACAGCAAAATGTTTAGGGGCCTGTAAATAGTCCGGCTGGAGAGGTTTTTGGAGGCTTGAAGTTGATCGTTTTTTCCTTACTTGTTTCTTATGCTTTTTAACCTACATGATATTCTCTGTACGGTAATACACTGTGATTGTGGCATTCCACTTATCTGTATCCTGAAAAGAAGAACTATGACCAGGAACTATAAGATTGTTTCGATAACGAGATACACACAATAAAGGTCAACATACATTTAATGATGAGAAGCTAAGAAATTGCAACATCAAGTGTAACAGTAATAATTAATTTTGTCGACAGAACATGCTGCTTCACTCCCAAAGAATATGAGAACAGTGGCACTTCAAATTATGAATTCCAGTGAGCCCTCTAGCTGCCAGTTTATGTCACTAGCATTTCAAGGGCACAACACACATATTCCACACCTAGCCCCATGGGCTGGAGGTCTGTCAGATATTGTGTGTGTGTGTGTGTGTGTGTGTGTGTGTGTGTGTGTGTGTGTGTGTGTGTGTGTGTGTGTGTGTGTGTGTGTGTGTGTGTGTGTGTGTGTGTGTGTGTGAGAGAGAGAGAGAGTGTGTGCATGGGAGGCTCTCCTGACAGTGGGCCTACTTTTAATGAGGCACACCTGGCCCTCATTCATAATGGAAGTCAGATTTCATATTAATTTGGTGACCCTCTCCATCCAGGGTGATGTTTAACAGCTGTAGAAACCCAGTAACCGCTGCATAATGCATCATCATTCACGTGTTTGAACCAGAGGATGAGATCTCCATTGTTGAACCTTTCTCTCTCTGCATCCAACACAATCAGAGGGAGACAACAACAACGCATCCTGACACAATTAGATCATATCTGATTCAAAGACTTACAGGCCAATTTGATTTGACAATAGTTGCAGAAACAGCACTGCAGCTAAGACAGCATTTACAGCGCATAGTGCAGGCTGCTACTTCCTTCAGTAAGGCCTGTTATGCAAAGGTCTAATTCCAAGGCTTCTGTCAATAACAGGAGGAAAACTTGAACGTCATTATTGAAACCGTTGTGCATTGCAGCAGGTAATCAATCAGTGAATTGGTCTCTTCTTCTCAGGCCTGTCATTCAAGTTGTTGTTAGAATACTTGTGTTTTTGGTGCTTCGTGTTTCATAGAGAGATGGATTATATGGGAACAGGCATGATTATTCAGGTGGGATGACTCATCCAGATTGAGTATGTGGATGTACTGCTTGTTCCTAACCAGGCACAGCCTTGGACATTACAGTACCTCTGCTATTCCACTAAAATAGCACACGTTTATCTGATTGCAATCCCTTATTTTCCCGAACATGAAATTGGCCTTGGTACAAATGCCCAGCAAACACGCACACCTTTGGCCAACGTATCAAAATGCGTCGGGAATATGTAGTATGGAGAGCGTTTACACATTGGGAAGAAGTTGCTGCGATGTCAGAATGTTGATGCCTGGCCAGCTTATAAACAATGTAGAACTATAACTCTTAGAATGTAGGAATTCTGAATACATCTGCAAGACGTCTTGCCAATTAGCAAGCGATGCCTACCTGGCTTCTTCCCTATGTATCAGGTATACATCGTGCCGACTTTGGCCAGAGGTTTGTCTCCTGTCGGTGGGAGCCTCTTGTCTGACCAGGTTGGGACAGATTCAAGTTAAGGGTGGTACTTTTTGGCCTGATTCAGCCTGATTGATGATCGCTCTCACTCAACAGATCGAGACAAATGAATCCCTTGAGTTATCACAGAAGACAAGTGAAAAATAGACTCTGACAGCTTGACACCATGAGAGAGAGTAAAAGGAGGGAAAAGATCATTAATCAAAATAAATGTTTGATCTGTTTTGGGATATACATTTGAAAATTGTAATGGTGTGTGCTGATAGTCGGCAAGCAAGTTCAGGGTGTGAGTGATTTAATCAATGAACAAAACATAATACGAAACAAGAACAACGAACAGACATGAAACTGAAACAGAAACAATGACGCCTGGGGAAGGAACCAAGGGGAAATATACCAAATAGGGCAGGTAATCAAGGAGGGGATGGAGTCCAGGTGAGTGTCATTAATGCGATGATGCGCGTAACGATGGTGACAGGTGTGCGCCATTATGAGCAGCCTTGTGACCTAGAGGCCGGAAAGGGAGCACACGTGACAAATATGAACATGATAAACCAGTAATTGAGTTCCACAAATCCCACCTTACTGCAGTTTCTCTTCGATAGGTCACAAAAAAGAAAAGAAAAGTAAATTCCTCCATTCGATCAGCTACATGCTGTTGTTAATGCGGCATTTTGGAAAATGATCAATGCTGTACAAGAGACAGCTGATGAAGTGCACTGAATGAAAGCTGCCATGGCTCATGTGCGGTCATAGCTATCTTATACACAAACAATGTTTGTTTTAGTGTGTAATGTTTGAGCTGCGGTGCAGACAAATGAAAAGAGAAGTAGTCAGCTTTTCCTAAGAGGAAAGAAGCTTTGATGAGCTGAATCAACGTTTGTTGATGCTCTTTTCAGATTTCTACTATTGCTAGAAATTATTGGAATATAAATCATAGTGGCATTGAAAAAATGTCTGTATTACATGTGTTTGTCAATTTCTTCAACAGATGATCAGGTCTATATAATTATCAAACATATATTAGTAATGGAAAGGAAACACAGACTCTTTGTTTAAGTATTAAAATTATCCTTTAGTAATACAATTGTAGGCAGAAGTTGGTACAGAGTACAGTATATGATAGCTCTCCCCAGGTTCTGCAAGGTGTCTAAGACATCCTGAAATGTATATAGTCTCCCCTGTTCCCCTTGTGTGACTTTCCCTGGCAACAACATTTTAATAAATCTAACCTCCCGTTGACAGCAGAAACCATCTTGTCAGCAATTAAAAGCTCAGAAGTGGGTTTGACCGCAACTTGACCTTTCATCACAAGTATAGAGTCATAACAAGGTGAATGAGTCTAAGCATGGCTGTTTTCATCAGGCCTGCGGCAGCCTTGTGTTCTCAGGAAACCAGTCGTATTCTCAGAACCTCAGACAGCCACGGTGGGGCCCAGACAGGAGGAGTATGAGTGTAGGTGGTATCCGCCTTCTGATAGTGTCTGCAGGTGCACATAACTCAAAACAGGTTTTAACACATACACAGAAAAGGAGACCTTACAGTTCATCATAACACAATTCATTAACCCTTTGAAAGGTATGAGGCCTTGGTTTAACCCCTTCACATTCTAAATAAATTGTACTTAACATTGTGCTTTATCATTTTACACAATACCCTTTTACTCTGATAAAACCAGTCCAAAAAATTCTAAAGATTGTTGAGATATTTGGTGAAAAAATCTCAGGGATGCTCAAGGCCTCTATTGGAAGTGTTTTATACAGTAAGACCCAAGCTGGTATTTCATCAAAAGTAGGCCTACACGGGGAGAATCATAGACTGAGGAAATGTAACATTGTTCCTGTGAGGGGAACATGCATTATTCCATTAAATGTCAATATCAGATCATTGTTAAATTAAGAGATTTGCATTTTCTGGCACAGGAATGATGTGACATTTCCCAATGTAGATAATATTGCAGTGCAGGTTTGATTGATTTCTACAGATTGATAGAACCTTCTCCATCTCATCAGAGAAACTAATACCATATCATGCTTAACCTGGAATCCTGCACCATAGACTTGAATTTATCGCATGTATGGATCCTGGGTATAAATACTTCAATGACAGCATGATAATATAATTTACATCCTATGGAAAAATCAATAAACCATCTGTGATTAAGGGGATCTGGGTAATTTAGTAATTACCAAAGGCTATTATGAAATTGACAGTGATGTGCTATTCAGGCAATCCCTTTAAACAAATGGTTTGCTTAAAAAAACCTGCAGCCTTTAAAAATCCCTCCCAAGACATTTCTCAACATGCCCGCCAGACTAATACACCTATTCACAACCAGAGGAGTGGGGAAGTATCTTTCAAAGTGATTGTCCTGTGAGGCTAAGAGACAGAGCCAGCACATATATTGGGTTCTATCTTACCATGTTAAATGAAGCTAACTCAGCAGCTTGAAGCAGAAAATCAATGATCCTTTAACTGTTACTCAATCTCATACCTCAATTAACACACCGCCTACAGAGGGGGAGTTTGTCATGTGATGCATCTGATTAATGTTGACTTAAAGAACATGGCAGAGCATAGGAAAGTCTAACTTCGAATGCTGGTGTCAAATATGTCCCGGGATTTATTGTATTTGAGTTTGATTCAGTATTATATTCAACTCTTCACCAAGCTCAATTTTGCTTTATGTACTCTATGCATGAACTAAGTCATTTTACATCTCAAGGGTATAAACACCAGGATAGTGCTGGGTCTGTCTATTTGAGCTTACAAGTCTTGTTACAGTCATCACAAATCACTGAGCCTAGTAATTACTATGTGTATTCTCATACCTGCTGTTAAATATATTGTTTTTGAGCAACATGAGATGCCTTGGACTGTTGCCATTGATTTGCAATAATCAATTGGTTATACACCCACATATTACAGCACAAACACGGTCCCATTGTGAGTTCATAAGGGAAAAGTGATTAGAGACAGGTTTCCATCTTTGTTACGCTCTATTCCCTTGAGGTTCTCACAATGAGTAATGATTGTACCACACCGTCTCTAATATTTCCATTTCCTGGTCTCTTTGTCACAAGCATGTCTCTGTCATACTATCTATTTCTTTGAATATTCATTCTCTGTTCTTTTCTCCCGCTCAAAAATGTTTCTTTCTCAAATCACTTTTTATTTCTTTTCAGATGCCTTTGTTTGCCTGTCTCAAAACACAAAGCTCTATTATTTAAGATATTATTTATTTAAATAATTCCCAACCACCATCAATGGTCTTGGAACTTGGTAGGCCTATTACAGCTTTGTTTAGTCTTTGAATATCTGCATACATGTTAAACAGAAAAATGTTCAGCAAGTGTGAAGTGAATATGAGATTATATCATTTCATTGTGATATAACATCTTGGTTCAGAGTAAATGTTTTGATCATATTAGTATTGTTTCAAATCCATTCTTCTAATTGCAACCTAATGATAAACATGAGAGCTCCTGGTCCCTAATAGTGCATGCAGGCTGCTGCTATTTTTGTATGGCAGGTGATCAGCCATATGCTGAGGTAAGCGTTACCTTGAGATTTTATAAATAATAACATCAACTGGAACCAACAAGCCAAGGAGGCAATTCAAGATCTCACCAGAGCCCTCAGAAATGATGACCAAACGTGTTTGGTGTCAGCACTTGGTAGGTAAATAGATCAAATAAATACTAGCCATACTGAACACTCTACAGTCACAACATGAGACATGAGTGATAGGGTGACCATGGTGACTGTAAAACAGTCCAAGTTATAGGTTCCAAAAAGGCAACATGATATGTGTTCTAAAATACATGCCATGAAATGGTTAGTTCTCCACATGCATTTTGAGTGATTAAAATGTGTTTCAGCCTTGCATTAATTGAAAATATCCATGCAACATTTTGAAGTAAGAGCATAGAGACACTGGTTTGATCACAAATCTGGCATCATTCATACAAGTTTCAAACAGTCACGCATAAGATTATTGAACCTACAAGCTATTGACATCTGAGTGTATATTTCAAGGGCATACTGTGGTTCTCTTAAATTGTTTCCTATCTTTAGTGTAATTCATAGCTTTGTGAAATCCAAGCCTCACTCTTAACACAGGACTCCATTCAACATCTTAAGATGTCGAAAGGATTTATTTCCTTTCAAGGATTGGTAGTAGCTGTTGGAGTTGGCCTGCTTGGCTCCCCTACATTGTTGAGCGTACAGTAATCCTTATGGCCTGTGGTCCCAATTACAAATGTGTCTCTCGGCAGTCATTCCAGCTAGCCAAGGAATGTAATCCCTTCCCAAATTGTGTTCTGATGTGATAATAATGGCAGAAAAATCTCAAATTTGGAAGGGTCTATTGAGTCCTGTTTTTGAAATTGTCTTTAAGTAGCGTATTGAGAGAGAAGCAACAAACCTCGCCTCCATATAGGATCACACAAGACTAACTCATGAGTTTGCCTATTTGCCCTATGCACTCTGTTACAGAGGCAACATCACACAGCCACTTCCTATTATGTTAATACTCTTTTTCTACACCTGGAAACATTGCCAAAAAACTCCAACACTACAATAACAAATCAACAATCTTGTTCAGATTTGATCATTGTTATCAAGACCTATAGTAGAAGAAATAAAAACTTGTATCCACTCTCAGGATATCTAATCTAATTTGTCTGGTGTTTGATTTCCTTTGCAGCTGGTCCACATTTGTCATCCTGTAATATTTATCATTCCTGCGCATTTATCATTTTGAGCATTTGTCATTCCAGAACATATATCATTTCAGAGCATTTGTCATCCCAGAGCATTGCTTGTCATCTCCCTGGTCCCTTTCACATTGTTCATTTGTCTATTTGACTCACAAGACAGCACTGCTGTATGTGGGCTCCTCTTCAAATGTGGATGTAACACTGCTGCTCCTGCAGATAAACTCACAAACACCCTACAGTATGGACAGTTATTGTGTGTTACTTCATCATGTGACTATCAGAGAGAAATAGCTGTCCTTAGAGACAGATCTGTGTGGGGCGTGGCCTTGTGAAAAATAAACCAAATTATTGTTAAGGGAGAGAAACAGACTTGACTTTTAGAGACATGTCTATAGAATCCCAGATACATAATTTGAACTTAACCAAATCAGATCTGGAAATGAAATGACAAATTGCAACAAGGTGCTTCAATTCCCATTTCTCATCATTTATGGTGACTGCATGGATGAGGGTAAAGCAATGAATGAATGTAACAGCGTTTTGCTCTGCTAAAATGAAAATGCAGCTGTTTAATATGTGGATAGAGTTGCCAACACACCCTGAACAGTATGTGAGTCGGGGTAAAGTTGTATGATAAGGAAAAATGAGGTAGAGGCTATTTTTCTGTTGTTCATTTAGTATATTGTATATTATGTTTTTATAAATATCCAGAAAATGTAGACAACTTTTCTGCTTTTTTCGCAGTTGAATGTGTTGTTGACTCCCATGGGTTATACATTTTTGATGAGCGCTTTGGGTTACAGTCCCAGTCTATGGTTTTAAAAGCACGAGGAACAAAAGTGTTTGAGTGCAAATTGCCTTTGTTTTTCTAATTTAGATGTGGGCTTTGCTGACTACTTACAGAATACACATGGTAATGGTGAAAGGAACTGTAAGTTCAACACAGATCCTTCTCACTACATGGTAACTTAGGACACTAAACTATTCTATTGCACCCAGTGATGTAGTGGTGCCTGGAGAAGTAGGTATACTCCAATTTTTCCCAATTCTTTTGAAATGCCCGGCTGGAGAAGGAAAGGCACCCTGTGTGAAAAATGCTATGACAAACAATGCAACTGAATGACCTAAAATGATAAATCACATATTGGCCTTTCACAGGCCAACCCAAGTTGTACTGTGCAAATAGTCTACTAGTAGGCCTGCTATTAATATAGATATATTAGGCTGTAAACTGAGTCAGACATTCACAGATTTCACAAAACCTTTATTCATTTTTTTTGCTCTCAAAGTCACACTTTTTTTTAAATAGAAAAAACACAAAACTGGATATTTTGATGATCTCCACACTAGCCTACTTCGATACTCATCATGGGGATTAACACGTGAGTATAGGCAATGCCCACAGAAATAAGTTGGTATTCAGTGTATACCTGTGCATACCCTCCACTACACCACTGACTGCACGTTCCACCCTTGCATTGCATTCATCAAAAGACACTGGATTGGCTGTTGGTAGGACGCAGCATTTTTGGGGGGGGGGTTGAATGTGCCTTAAGACTACAATAACTATTTGGCAAACTGGGCACAAATCACAGTTCACAGAGATGATTCAGTCAGGGGCTGGTTGTGACAAGAAAGGCCCAAGTCTGACAGTTGCCATGTTGCCATGTGGGAGCATACCAACAGACCAAAGAGTGTGGACTGTGAACAGATAATTTCAAATTCCTTATATTAAGCAAACCAGATGGCATGACTTTCTTTTGTTTTTTGTATTTACAGATAGCCATGGGCACACTGCAACACTCAGACATAATTTACAAACAAAGCATCTGTGTTTAGTGAGTCTTCCAGATCAGAGGCAGTAGGGAAGATCACCTGTTCTCTTGATAAGTGCGTGAATTAGACCATTTTCCTGTCCTCCTGCTGTGCATTCAAAATGTAATGAGTACTTTTGGTTGTCAGGGAAAATGTCTGGGAGTAAAAAGTATATATTTTCTTTAGGAATGTAGTAGAGTAAAAGTAAAAGTTGTCAAAAATATAAATAGTAAAGTAAAGTACAGATACCCCCAAAAACGACTTAAGCTGTACTGTCAATTATTTGTACGAGTTACTTAACCCCACTGTGTACTACTATGGTACTTTCACTTAAGCTCCAGTACCCCCACCCAGTAGATTTGTTTTGGCTGTCAGGTCGGATGAGGTGTTTATGCCCAGGAACTAAAAACCGTCCACCAGCTCCACGTTAACGCCACCTATGCTCCCCGCAACGTGATTCACCCCCGCCTCGTAAAATTCACAATGATATCCTTTGTTTTCTTTGTATTCACTTCAATGTTGTTTTCACTGCACCAGACTATTAGACATTGCACTTCATGTCTATCTATATCTATCTTGTCATTGTTAGTGATGAGCCCTAGGAAGTTGTTAGTCTCACAATATATTGTCAGGAACCCCTTTTCTGTTTTTTTTATTTAGTGCTGTGAGAATGCAAACCAACTACCTACAATGGCCTATCAAAACCTTTTCTGCATGAAAAATGTACTTTATTATTGTCAAAGACTTGGCACACAACCATTGATACGCAATGTGTGTAATGCACTTTGGCCTAGTACACGATCACAGTAAAAATGTATTTAGTGGGCTGAGCTGCAGAAAAGAAACTCAGCAGATCTTCAGACTCTCTCTCCCCACTCAGCTATGCAGGTGTGCAGGTGGTAAAGTCCTTGGCAGCTGAGATTATGACACAGTGACGGTAGAGAGACACACCAATGAAGTACTGTATGTGTCAGTCATGCTGGTGTCGCCAGTAGAGTAGAGAGTAGAGAGAGACACTCCGCTGCTGCCCAACATGCTGGTGTCGCCAGTAGAGTAGAGAGTAGAGAGAGACACTCCGCTGCTGCCCAACATGCTGGTGTCGCCAGTAGAGTAGAGAGTAGAGAGAGACACTCCGCTGCTGCCCAACATGCTGGTGTCGCCAGTAGAGTAGAGAGTAGAGAGAGACACTCCGCTGCTGCCCAACATGCTGGTGTCGCCAGTAGAGTAGAGAGTAGAGAGAGACACTCCGCTGCTGCCCAACATGCTGGTGTCGCCAGTAGAGTAGAGAGTAGAGAGAGACACTCCGCTGCTGCCCAACATGCTGGTGTCGCCAGTAGAGTAGAGAGAGACACTCCGCTGCTGCCCAACATGCTGGTGTCGCCAGTAGAGTAGAGAGTAGAGAGAGACACTCCGCTGCTGCCCAACATGCTGGTGTCGCCAGTAGAGTAGAGAGTAGAGAGAGACACTCCGCTGCTGCCCAACATGCTGGTGTCGCCAGTAGAGTAGAGAGTAGAGAGAGACACTCCGCTGATGCCCAACATGCTGGTGTCGCCAGTAGAGTAGAGAGTAGAGAGAGACACTCCGCTGCTGCCCAACATGCTGGTGTCGCCAGTAGAGTAGAGAGTAGAGAGAGACACTCCGCTGCTGCCCAACATGCTGGTGTCGCCAGTAGAGTGGAGAGTAGAGAGAGACACTCCGCTGCTGCCCAACATGCTGGTGCTCTATGGTTGATTCGGGGATATGTTTTCTTGGTCTTGGATACACAGAGTGATAGCCTTACAGAACATTCCCTTTATTCTATGGTTTTTTCCTTCTTCTTTCTGGGACACATGTTCAGGTTTAGAGATTGGCACTGGCAGCTCTTTCATCTCTATGTGAATAGACAAGTCATTAACCTTTCTGTTCTGTCCCAATCTCAGGGCCTCCTCCTCAGTACGATCATCACCCAAACTCTGTTCTCTCCAGATCTCAGGGACTCCTCCACAGTACGATCATCATCCAAGCTCTCTCTTTCTTCTTCTGCGTTTTGGACTGTGTTGTTCCGGAACCTATTTGGCCGGATCCGGTACCTTTTTTAGTATGAAAAATAATTGTTACTTTTTGCAATGTAAAAATTATAATAAATGCCATCAAAGTTAATTTGAGTTGCCTCTTCATTAATTTGACGATTTATTAAAAACGAACTGAACACTGAAATACAAAACAATAAACGATGTGATGAAAACGAAAACCGAAACAGTACCGTGTGGCGAAAAACACTCACACGGAAACAAACACCCACAAACCAACAGTGAAACCCAGGCTACCTAAGTACGATTCTCAATCAGAGACAACTAACGACACCTGCCTCTGATTGAGAACCATACTAGGCTGAACACAAAAACCAACATAGAAAAACAAACAGACTGCCCACCCCAACTCACTCCCTGACCATACTAAATAAAGACCAAATAAAGGAAATAAAGGTCAGAACGTGACACCGTAACTCTCACAGAACTAGAATGATATTTACCTTCTATGATCTCTCTCCCTCTCTCTGCTCTGATACACGAGCCTGTAACTCTCATCTCTCCAGCATCGCATTTTATCTTTTATTTCCTTATAGAGCCGAGCGAACGGTTTTGCAGAACGCCTGATAAATTGAAATAAATTGACCAACGTTATAGGGTTACTGCTGTCTATTCAGAAATAAATTAAATAATTAATTATTAAAATGAAACCATATCATGACCAATACTTGGCATCTATAAGGTCTTATTTATGCATACATGTAAGCAATGACATGAGAAAGTCTAACATTTTGCCACAGAGGATACATAGATGTGGAGTCCAACATCAAGGAATAGCCTACATTTGGCGGAAAATCTGTCAGTGAACAAACAGAATGTAGACAAAACTGGCAATTCGCAATATTTAAAATAGTCTACAATCAAGGGAAAACATAGGTTGGAAAGCAAATGGCTCCTGCTGAAAAGAGAAGACTAATCTGTAGCTGTAGGTTAACAAAATAATTTATACATTTCCAAATATTGTTCCACAAAAATAAACAAGAGAGAGAGAGAGAGGCTTTTGGCACGAGTGCATATGCCATCACCAGCAAATAAGCTGCGCATCGTAAGGTGAGTCAGTGAAACTGGAAAGTATTTTTAGGACTATAATTTGCCCATCATATTGTAACATGCAATATATCTCCACACCTAGGCCTAGGATATTGATGGATTCAAGACAAGGTCATTTTCATTGATCTCAGATTTTCAGTTTGTCAGTATCAAAGTATCCTGGCATTTCAATCATTTGTGCGATATTATGGTGCTTTCAAGACAACTAGGAACTCGGTTGAATCATGACGTCAGTGATCTTCAGGTCGGAAAGTCAGAGCTCTAGAAAGAGGCCAGAGTTCACCACTTGGAATTCCGAGTTGGATGGCCATTCTCAGCACCAAGTTCCTCTCAGCACCAGTTCTTTTGAACACGGTATTAAAAAAGATTATGCCAAACTCTTCAGTCATGTAAAATGATGTACAATTGCATAAAATGCTTTAATAAATGGCCAAACATTTCCTGGACCCAAGGCCACAATAATTGTTTCCCACGTGTGCAACTTCTGTAAGTGCCTCCACTCTACTGCTCTATGCCACTACGCAAATGTGATGATATGCATGCAATCTTTTATTATAAAGGTGATTTTCTTTCTCATGCGTTCCAGTACCTCAGAGCTCCCCAGGTCACCCACCCTCGCACTCACTTTTTGTTCCAGCACCTCCCGATTTACAAATGAAGCACTGATAATTATAATATTCAGCCCAAGTGCGCAACGGCCACTTTGGCCGCAAAAAGCATGGATTTTTTAGGGGGCATTACGGCCACACAATGGGGATGCCGCTGGGAAATTCAAGACAGATGAAGTGTGTGCAGCCTGCACAAGAAACAAATCAGAACTCATGCCTTCATTAAATAGTACCTGCAAAACACCAGTCTCAACGTGAACAGTGAAGAGACGACTTCAGGATGCTGGTTTTCTAGGCAGAGTTCCTCTGTCCAGTGTCTGTGTTCCTTTGCCCATCTTAATCTTTTCTTTTTATTGGCCAGTCTGAGGCAACTCTGTATAGAAGGCAGCATCCCTGTGTCACCTCTTCACTGTTCACGTTGAGACTGGTGTTTTGAGGGTACTATTTAATGAAGCTGTCAGTCCAGGACTTGTGAGGCGTCTGTTTCTCAAACTAGACACTCTAATGTACTTGTCCTCCTGCTCAGTTGTGCACCAGGGCCTCCCACTCCTCCTTCTATTCTGGTTAGAGCCAGTTTGCGTTGTTCTGTGAAGTGAGTAGTACACAGCGTTGTATGAGATCTTCAGTTTCTTGGCAATTTCTCGCATGGAATAGCATTCATTAAACAGAACAAGAATAGACTGACGAGTTTCAGAAGAAAGTCCTTTGTTTCTGGCCATTTTGAGCTGTATTCAAACCCACAAATGCTGATGCTCCAGATACACAACTTGTCTAAAGAAGGCCAGTTTTATTGCTTCGATAATCAGGACAACAGTTTTAAGCTATGCTAACATAATTGCAAAAGGGTTTTCTAATGATCAATTTGCCTTTTAAAATGATAAACTTGGATTAGTTAACACAACATGCCTTTGGAACACAGGTGTGACGGTTGCTGACAATGGGCCTCTGTACGCCTATGTAGACATTCCATTAAAAAATCTGCTGTTTCCAGCTACAATAGTCATTTACAACAAAGTCTACACTCTATTTCTGAACTATTTTATTTGTATTTTAATGGACAAAAAAATGCTTTTCTTTAAAAAAACAAGGACATTTCTAAGTGACCCCAAACTTTGAACTGTAGTGTACATGTCGGTAGGGGTAAGGTGACTATGCATAGATAATAAACAGAGAGTAGCAGCAGCAGCGTAGGTGAAGAGTATGAAGGAATGTGAATGTGTGTGCATCCTCTTGAATATACATTCTGTATACACAGCGCCTTTATGATGGAGATGTCAAGAAAATGCAATCAATCACAAATAGACCCCTAAGTCTATCTTCTGTGAACTTCTGCAAGGTCTTGGTTATGGAAAATGTGTCTTCTTACAGATAAACTACTAGAAAGCCTGATTACCACAGCCAGACCCGGCCCTGCTTCCCAGTCAGGTTTCATACAACTTCTGCACCTGTACATTTCACCCTGTGCTCCTCCAAAGAACAGAAGGAATGTACCCTTGTATAAACTGAGCCTTATTTTGCTGTAGTCCCTTTCGAATGGCAAGGCTTTCTCTATTTCCACTTCCACTGTAAATCCATGTGCATAGATAGATCAGAGGCCTATCTGGCCCCATCAGTGCAGGTTGAGACTGCTGTCCGGCCCTGAGGATGCCGCCAGGCCCCACTCCAAACATAGTATTTACAATGTGTGGAGAATGATGAGCAGACTCCTAGCTGGTGCTGTGAGCATGCCAGTGGCAAATCTGCTATCCATGTGGTTCTCCAAGCATGTAAACTGTGGATGGGGAGGCCAAAAAAGCATCCACACTTGCTCGGAGGGGCCATGTGAGTAAGCAAACGTGACGGAACACAGACCGACATTCTCTGGTTTTGTTTGGAGGAAGAACAGTACTGTCCCATGGTTAAGTGCAGTGTTTCCCCAACTCCAGTCCTTGAGTAGCCCCAACAGGTTTGTTGTCGCCTCAGACAAACTGACCCGATTCAACTCATTGAGGGCTGAATCAGGTGTGCTTCAATCATACAGGGCCTAGATGGAAAAATGAACGAGGGAGAGGAATTTCAAATCAATAGACAGACTAAACTTTGCACTTCAAATATCAGCTAATAACTACAAGTTTTGCGTTGTCAAAATGTTTTTTAAAAAGTAGTGCTTCTTTCAGGATTGTAGTTTCTAAAGCCTTTAACACAGGGATGTCAAACTCATTCCACGGAGGGACGAGTGTCTACAGGGTTTTTGTTTTTCCTTTCAATGATGGCCTAGACAACCTGGTGAGGAGAGTTCCTTATGAATCAGTGACATTAATTTGTCAATCAAGTACAAGGAGGAGCGAAAACCTGCAGACACTCGGCCCTCCTTGGAATGAGTTTGATACCTGTGCATTAACAGATAACACAATTGATATCTGGCAAGACATTCCAAATTATTAAGGCTTCCATAAAAGTTGGGGACATCATATTGGAATTAAAGGAACAACATGTAAAAGGTTCTATGGGCACTGTCAGGAAATGTCAAACATGGTTGGTATCTTAATTGCCCCTGTTGCTGTACACTCCAAAGAATATCCACCATTCTGCTGTGAAATGATTACTGCTAGAGGAATGTTAGCAACTCCATTCTCAGAACTCTCTCCAAGGCTTGTTATGTGAAAGGTAGTGTGGTCATAGGATTTCTAAAAAGCCTGAAGTGTGTTGCAGGCTTAGCAGGATTTTACACAGAGAGACTCTGAGATTAAGCTGGAGGTATACCATCCCCCCCCCCCCCCCCACCATGATGGAACAACCTACTAAAACTATGAGATATGATGATGGAGCAGAGAACATGTGAATGTGAGAATGCATTTGGAATGCACTACTAGGGAACCAGGGATGTGTGTGACTTGTGTGAGATGTGATTGATTTTGTCGTTATTGCTAAGGACTCCGGGAACCTTTCCCAACCATCCACTGTCTGTTTGTTCTGCTGTTCATACATTTTAAAGCCTGCACTGAGACCTCTGGGAGAGTAAACAATTGCTTTATTGATGAATCCCCCCCATAAGAGGAAGAGCACCAAAGACCAGAATGAGACTTGATGCCACATATAACCTATTATTTTACTCTCATCGTTTGAGCAGAAGTGGAATGTTAGCATTTCTTTAGTTCTGAGCATTGTCATTAAAAGTTAAGAATAGCAGTTAGGAAGTGTACTCCGTAAGGCATTATTGTTCCCTACTTGACTAGTGATGTGATCTTTTCGATAATAGGAGTCACATAGTCTGTAACAACACAAGCTAACAACACATGCACTGGTATGTGTGTTTTTGTCTTGTCCAGGGTTGTTTGTATTCTATGGGGTTTTGGTATGTCTAGGTATATGTAGGTCTATGGTGGCCTGAATTGGTTCCCAATCAGAGACAGCTGTTTATCGTTGTCTCTGATTGAGGATCCTATTTAGGTTGCCATTTGGGTTTTGTGGGTTATTGTCTATGTGTAGTTGCATGTCAGCCCTCGGTTTAGCATAGCGTCACGTTTGTGTTCTTCGTTTATTAAAGAGGAATGTATTCTCATCCCGCTGCGCCTTGGTCTCATCATTATGACGAACGTGACAGTAGTCTTCATTCTCCCTATAATTGTTATTATTATTGAGAATCGGGATATGCTCCTTCTATTTTCAACCTGCCACTGAATAACTATTTTTTGCACATTCAGTGTCAAATGTGTGTTTTCACTTCACTGCTCCCTGAAAAGCAAGCGAAGCTCTTCTTCCCGAAAGCACTGTCTTTTGGAGAAACTACAGGGATTAACATGAAATCCTCAGTGAAATTGTTCCAATGACACCATGTCTATCTTTTTTATCCCTTAGGTAGATAATTTACATTGAGAGTGTTTATTGTAGAATGTGTTTGAATGACCTAGGCTTTCTTATAACGAGATAAAAACTGTGGTTATAGTGTATAGCACTATAGTATTGTTTGAAAATGCTCCTGGACTGAATGAGAGTACTTGGTGAGGTGTTAAGTGGTAATGAAAGGATTACCTTAGAGAGAGATAGGATAGGATTAGGCTGCTTAAGAGACTGTGACATGCATAGAATTACACTGGAGTGTTTGTGTGTGTGTGTGTGTGTGTGTGTGTGTTTGTGTGTGTGTGTGTGTGTGTGTGTGTGTGTGTGTGTGTGTGTGTGTGTGTGTGTGTGTGTGTGTGTGTGTGTGTGTGTGTGTGTGTGTGTGCGGGGGGGACGGGACTTTGCAGTGTTTGAACTGAACAAAGTTTTGTCACACAACACAATGCCACAAATGCCACAGAAGTTTTGAGGGAGCGTGCAATTGGCATGTTGACTGCAGGAATGTCCACCAGAGCTGTTTCCAGAGAATTTAATGTTCATTTCTCTACAATAAGCCGCAGCCAACATCATTTTACAAAATTTGGCAGTACGTCCAACTGGCCTCATAACCGCAGACCAAGTGTAACCACACCAGCCAAGGACCTCCACATCTGGCTTCTTCACCTGCGTGATCGTCTGAGACCAGCCATCAGGACAGCTGATGAAACTGAAGAGTACTTCTGTCTGTAATAATGCCTGTTTGTCTGGAAAAACTTATTGTGATTGACTGGGCCTGGCTCCCCATGGATGTGCCCCTGCCCAGTCATGTGAAATCTATAGATTTAGGGTGTAATGAATTTATTTAAATTGACTGATTTCCTTATCTGAACTGTAACTCAGTAAAATCATTGAAATTGTTGCATGTTGCGTTTATATTTTTGTTCAGTTATTTCTTACATTATTTGCTCAGAACGTTTCTGGTATTATTACCTACAGCCCAACAAAAACTTTGGGATATTATCTCAATGGTCACTCATCAGAAATTCCATCAGAAATTCGACTTCCCTGACCTAGATCCTTTGTTTGCTCTTCCAGAGGCAGCTATACTCATACTGGAGGCTCCAGCAAAACACCGACACCGGCGAATAGGTAGGAGTGCGGCCCTAGTCAGACTCAGGGTGCATACCATCCACCTCTTCCAAGTATATTACTCACAATTGTTCAGTCCGTGGACAAAAAAAGTAGATAAGCTCAAGGCGAGGATCTCCTTCCAGAAAGACATCAGAGACTGTAAAATACTCTGTTTTACGGAATCATGGCTTTCTACGGATATATTATCCTCATCTATTCAGCTAGTGGGGTTCATCATCCATTACATGGACAGGAAGAAATAACTCTCAGAGAAAAAGAAAGACGGAGGGGTTTGTTTCATGAATAACAACTCATGGTGTGATTGTGGTAACGTACATGTCCTTTTGTTAGGAGATGCTCATCACATCTCCTATCTCACATACGCACCACAGACCCAGGATCATTGCTACTCTCCCTTCCGGAATGGCTACAAGGCGCTTTCCCGCACTCCCTTTGGCAAATCAGATCACGCCTCTAAACTGCTCTTCCCCATCTATAGGCAGAAACTTAAACAGGAAGCTTCCGTGGTAAGGACTATTCAACATTGGGCTGACCAATCTGAATCTTTTCTTCAAGATTGATTTGGTCAAGCAGACTGGGAAATGTTTTGGGTCACCTCTGAGAATAGTATCAATGTATACACTGACTTGGTGACGCTGTTCAAGTGTATAGAGGATGTTGTTCCCACTGTGACAATTAGAACTTATCCAAGCCAAAACCCCGGATATATAGCAGCATTTGCGCAAAACTGAAAGCGTGAACCACCGCATTTAACCATGGCAAGCTGACTGGGAACATGAACGTGTACAAACAGACCAGCAACGACCTCCATAAGGCAATCAAAGAGGTAAAACGACAGTACAGGGACAAAGTGGAGTTGCAATTGAACTGCTAAGACACACGAGATGTACAGTATGTGGCAGGGACTCCAGGCTAATGTGAGTAAGAGTAAGTGAGTAAGTGTTAACCCTTGCACGGCTGCCTTCATTGCGAGGGCTGACCACAACTCCATTTTGTTGCTCCCAGCCTACAGACAGAAACTAAAACAAGAAGCTCCCTCGCTCAGGTCTGTTCAACGCTGGTCCAACCAATCTGATTCCATGCTTCAAGACTGCTTTGATCACGTGGATTGGGATATGTTCCGCATTGCGTCCAACAACAACATTGACGAATACGCTGATTCGGTGAGCGAGTTCATTAGAAAGTGCATTGACGATGTCGTACCCATAGCGACGATTAAAACATTCCCAAAACAGAAACCGTGGATTGATGGCAGCATTCGCGTGAAACTGAAAGCGTGAACCACTGCTTTTAACCAGGGCAAGGTGACCGGAAACATGACCGAATACAAACAGTGTAGCTATTCCCTCCGTAAGGCAATCAAACAAGCTAAGCGTCAGTATAGAGACAAAGTAGAGTCAGAATTCAACGGCTCAGACACAAGAGGTATGTAGCAGGGTCTACAGTCAATCATGGATTACAAAAAGAAAACCAGCCCCGTCGCGGACCAGGATGTCTTGCTCCCAGACAGACTAAATAACTTTTTTGCCCGCTTTGAGGACAATACAGTGCCACTGACGGCCCAATACCAAAACCTGCAGACTCTCCTTCACTGCAGCTGACGTGAGTAAAACATTTAAACGTGTTAACCCTCGCAAGGCTGCAGGCCCAGACGGCCTCCCCAGCCGCGTCCTCAGAACATGCGCAGACCAGCTGGCTGGTGTGTTTACGGACATAGTCAATCAATCCTTATCCCAGTCTGCTGTTCCCACATGCTTCAAGAGGGCCACCATTGTCCCTGTTCCCAAGAAAGCTAAGGTAACTGAGCTAAACGACTACTGCCCCGTAGCACTCATTTCCGTCATCATGGAGTGCTTTGAGAGACTAGTCAAGGACCATATCACCTTCACCCTACCTGACACCCTAGACCCACTCCAATTTGCTTACCGCCCAAATAGGTCCACAGACAACGCAATCGCAACCACACTGCACACTGCCCTAACCCATCTGGACAAGAGGAATACCTATGTGAGAATGCTGTTCATAGACTACAGCTCAGCATTTAACACCATAGTACCCTGGGTCTCAACCCCACCCTGTGCAACTGGGTACTGGACTTCGTGACGGGCCGCCCCCAGGTGGTGAGGGTAGGTAACAACATCTCCTCCCCGCTGATCCTCAACACTGGGGCCCCACAAGGGTGCATTCTGAGCCCTCTCCTGTACTCCCTGTTCACCCACAACTGCGTGGCCATGCATGCCTCCAACTCAATCATCAAGTTTGCGGACGACACTACAGTGGTAGGCTTGATTACCAACAATGACGAGACGACCTACAGGGAGGAGGTGAGGGCCCTCGGAGTGTGGTGCCAGGAAAATAACCTCACACTCAACGTCAACAAAACAAAGGAGATGATTGTGGACTTCAGGATACAGCAGAAGGAGCACCCGCCTATCCGCATCGACGGGACAGTAGTGGAGAGGGTAGTAAGTTTTAAGTCCCTTGGCGTACACATCACAGACAAACTGAATTGGTCCACCCACACAGGCAGTGTCATAAAGAAGGCGCAGCAGCGCCTCTTCAACCTCAGGAGGCTGAAGAAATTTGGCTTGTCACCAAAAGCACTTACAAACTTCTACAGATGCACAATCGAGAGCATCCTGTCGGGCTGTATCACCGCCTGGTACGGCAACTGCGCCGCCTACAACGGTAAGGATCTCCAGAGGGTAGTGAGGTCTGCACAACGCATCACCAGGGTCAAACTACCTACCCTCCAGGTCGCCTATACCACCCGATGTCACAGGAAGGCCATAAAGATCATCAAGGACAACAACCACCCGAGCCACTGCCTGTTCACCCCGCTATCATCCAGAAGGCGAGGTCAGTACAGGTGCATCAAAGCAGGGACCAAGAGACTGAAAAACAGCTTCTATCTCAAGGCCATCAGACTGTTAAACAGCCACCACTAACATTGAGTGGTTGCTGCCAACTCCAGCCACTTTAATAATGGAAATTGATGGACATTGATATAAAAATATATCACTAGCCACTTTAAACAATGCTACTTTATATAATGTTTACATGCCCTACATTACTCATCTCATATGTATTTGTATGTACTGTACTCTATATCATCTACTGCATCTTTATGTAATACATGTATCACTAGCCACTTTAAACTATGCCACTTTGTTTACATACCCTACATTACTCATCTCATATGTATATACTGTACTCTATACCATCTACTCCATCTTGCCTATGCCGTTCTGTACCATCACTCATTTTTATATCTTTATGTACATATTCTTTATCCCTTTACACTTGTGTGTATAAGATAATTGTTTTGGAATTGTTAGGTTAGATTACTCGTTGGTTATTACTATATTGTCGGAACAAGAAGCACAAGCATTTCGTTACACTCACATTAACATCTTCTAACCATGTGTATGTGACAAATAAATATGATTTGATTTGATCCCAAACGGCATCCCAAACAGCGTCCTCAGAGCATGTGCAGATTAGCTGGCTGGAGTGTTTACGGAAATATTCAATCTCTCCATATCGTGGTCTTTTGTCCCCACTTGCTTCAAGATGTAAACCATTGTTGCTGTACCAAAGAAAGTGAAGGTAACCAAACTAAATTCTTATCGCCCTGTTGCATTCACTTTTTTCATCCTGAAATGTTTTTAGAGGCTAGTTAACCTCTTTAAGCTAGGGGGCAGTATTTTGATGTTTGAATGAAAAACGTTCCCAAAATAAACTGCCTATTTGTCAGGCCCAGAAGCTAGAATATGCATATAATTGGAAGTTTCCAAAAAGTTTCCGAAACTGTCAAAATATTGTCTGTGAGTATAACAGAACTGATATTGCAGGTGAAAACCTGAGGAAAATCCATCCAGGAAGTGCTGTTTTTCTGAAACTACTCTTTTCCATTGCAAGCCTATCCTCCATTTAAAGGGATATCAACCAGATTCCTTTCCCTATGGCTTCCACAAGATGTGAACAGTCTTTAGACATAGTTTCAGGCTTTTATTCTGAAAAATTTGCGAGAATGATCACATCGCGTCAGTGGATAGCCAGATGTCCTCAGATTTGTGCATGCACGCGCGCCTGGAGCGAGTCCTTTTCTTTCACTCTTCTATTGAAAAGGCTACCGTCCGGTTGAAATATTATCGATTAGTTATTGCAAAAACAACCTGGGGATTGATTATAAAAACGTTTGACATGTTTCTATGAACTTTACGGATACTATTTGGAATTTTCATCTGCCCGTCGTGACCGCACGAGCTTGTGGATTTCTGAACACAACGCGCAAACCAAATGGAGGTTTTTGGATATAAAGAGAATCTTTATCGAACAAAACAAACATTTATTGTGTAACTGGGAGTCTCGTGAGTGCAAACATACAAAGATCATCAAAGGTAAGCGATTAATTTGATTGCTTTTCTGACTTTCGTGACCAATCTACTTTGCTGCTAGCTGTTTGTAATGTTTTGTCTGCTGAGAGCTGTCATCACATGATCGTAGGTTTTGCTTTCACCGTAAAGCCTTTTTGAAATGTGACACACCAGGTGGATTAACAACAAGTTAAGCTGTGTGTTGATATATTGCATTTGTGATTTCATGAAAATTAAATATTTTTATTAATTTAATTTGAATTTGGCGCTCTGCAATTAACCGGATGTTGATGAAAATTATCCCGCTAAAGGGATCTGTGCGCCAATTAAGGACGTAATGTACAGTGCCTTGCAAAACTATTCATCCCCATTGGTGTTTTTCCTATTTTGTTGCATTACAACCTGTAATTTAAATTGATTTTTATTTGGATTTCATGTAATGGACATACACAAAATAGTCCAAATTGGTGAAGTGAAATGAAAAAAAGTGTTTAAATAAAAAAAATGGAAAAGTGGTATGTGCATGTGTATTCATTCTCTTTGCTATGAAGCCCCTAAATAAGATCTGGTGCAACATATTACCTTCAGAAGTAACATAATTAGTTAAATAAAGTCCACCTGTGTAGAATCTAAGTGTCACATGATCTGTCACATGATCTCAGTATATATACACCTGTTCCGAAAGGCCCCAGAGTCTGCAACACCACTAAGCAAGGGCCACCACCAAGCAAACGGCACCATGAAGCCCAAGGAGCTCTCCAAACAGGTCAGGAACAAAGTTGTGGAGAAGTACAGATCAGGATTGGGTTATAAAAAAATACCTGAAACTTTGAACATCCCATGGAGCACCATTAAATCCATCATTAAAAAATGGAAAGAATATGGGACCACAACAAACCTGCCAAGAGAGGGCCGCCCACCAAAACTCATGAAACAGGCAAGGAGGGCATTCATCAAAGAGGCAACAAAGAGACAAAAGATAACCCTGAAGGAGCTGCAAAGTGTCCATAAGACCACTTTAAGCCGTACACTCTAGTTGGGCTTTACGGAAGAGTGGCCAGAAAATAAGCAATTGCTTAAAGAAATAAATAAGCACGGTTGGTGTTTGCTTAAAGGCATGTGGGAGACTCCCCAAACACATGGAAGAAGGTACTCTGGTCAGATTAAACAAAACTTTAGCCATCAAGAAAAATGCTATGTTTGAGTGGCCAGAAAATAAGCAATTGCTTAAAGAAATAAATAATCTTTGTATGTTTGCACTCACGAGACTCCTAGTTACACAATAAATGTTTGTTTTGTTCGATAAAGATTCTCTTTATATCCAAAAACCTCCATTTGGTTTGCGCATTGTGTTCAGAAATCCATAAGCTCGTGCGGTCACGACGGGCAGATGAAAATTCCAAATAGTATCCGTAAAGTTCATAGAAACATGTCAAACGTTTTTATAATCAATCCAATTATATGCATATCCTAGCTTCTGGGCCTGACAAATAGGCAGTTTATTTTGGGAACGTTTTTCATTCAAACATCAAAATACTGCCCCCTAGCTTAAAGAGGTTAACTAGCCTCTAAAAACATTTCAGGATGAAAAAATTAACACTGGAACAAATTGGATAGAATTGCAAAAATCACTGAAACTAGAGACTCATATCTCCCTCTCTAACTTTACGCACCAGCTGTCAGAGCAGATCACTGCACCTGTACATAGCCCATCTGTAAATAGCCCATCCAACTACCTTATCCCCATATTGTTATTAATTAATTTTTTTGTTCCTTTGCACCCCAGTATCTCTACTTGCACATTCATCTTCTGCCCATCTATCAATCCAGTGTTTAATTGCTAAATTGTAATTATTTCACCACTATGGCCTATATATTGCCTTACCTCCCTTACCTCAATCACCATATTCTTATCGGCAGATGCGATAGCCTCGGTTTTTCTAATGACTGCCTTGCCTGGTTCACCAACTACTTTGCAGACAGAGTTTAGTGTGTCAAATCGGAGGGCATGCTGTCCGATCCTCTGGCAGTCTCTCTGTATATATCAATGATGTTGTTCTTGCTGCGGGCGATTCCTTGATCCACCTCTACACAGACGACACCATTCTGTATACTTCCGGCCCGTCCTTGAACACTGTGCTATCTAACCTCTAAACGAGCTTCAATGCCATACAACACTCCTTCCGTGGCCTCCAACTGCTCTTAAACGCTAGTAAAACCAAATGCATGCTTTTCAACCGTTCGCTGCCAGCACTCGCACGCCCGACTAGCATTCCCACCCTGGATGGTTCCGACCTAGAATATGTGGACATCTATAAGTACCTAGGTGTCTGGCTAGACTGTAAACTCTCCTTCCAGACTCATATCAAACATCTCCAATCTAAAATCAAATCTAGAGTCGGCTTTCTATTCCGCAACAAAGCCTCCTTCACTCACGCCGCCAAACTTACCCTAGTAAAACTGACTATCCTACCGATCCTCGACTTCGGCGATGTCATCTACAAAATAGCTTCCAATACTCTACTCAGCAAACTGGATGCAGTTTAATACAGTGCCATCCGTTTTGTTACTAAAGCACCTTATACCACCCACCAGTGCGACCTGTATGCTCTAGTCGGCTGGCCCTCGCTACATATTCGTCGCCAGACTCACTGGCTCCAGGTCATCTACAAGTCCATGCTAGGTAAAGCTCCGCCTTATCTCAGTTCACTGGTCACGATGGCAACACCCACCCGTAACACGCGCTCCAGCAGGTGTATCTCACTGATCATCCCTAAAGCCAACACCTCATTTGGCCGCCTTTCGTTCCAGTTCTCTGCTGCCTGTGACTGGAATGAATTGCAAAAATCGCTGAAGTTAGAGACTTTATCTCCCTCACCAACTTCAAACATCTGCTATCTGAGCAGCTAACTGATCACTGCAGCTGTACATAGTCTATCGGTAAATAGCCCACCCAATTTTACCTCTCATCCCCATACTGTTTTTATTTATTTACTTTTCTGCTCTTTTGCACACCAATATCTCTGTACCTGTACATGACCATCTGATCATTTATCACTCCAGTGTTAATCTGCAAAATTGTAATTATTCGCCTACCTCCTCATGCCTTTTGCACACAATGTATATAGACTCTCTTTTTTTTCTACTGTGTTATTGACTTCTTAATTGTTTACTCCATGTGTAACTCTGTGTCTGTTCACACTGCTATGCTTTATCTTGGCCAGGTCGCAGTTGCAAATGAGAACTTGTTCTCAACTAGTCTACCTGGTTAAATAAAGGTGAAATAAATAAAAATAAATAAAAAAAATCTTACCTGATTTGCACACACTGTACATATTATTTTCTATTGTGTTATTGACTGTATGTTTGATTATTCCATGTGTTTGATTATTCCTCTGTGTTGTTGTTTGCGTCGCAATACTTTACCTTATCTTGGCCAGGTCACAGTTGTAAATGAGAACTTGCTCTCAACTAGCCTAACTGCTTAAATAATATTTTTCTTAAAACCCACCTCTCATCACCCCGAGAACCCTATCCCCACAGTGAACCATGGTGGTGGCAGCGTCATGCTGTGGGGATGTGTTTTATCGGCAGGGACTGGGAAATTGGTCAGAATTGAAGGACTGATGGGAAAACATTTAAATGTCTTGGAATGGCCTAGTCAAAGCCCAGACCTCAATCCAATTGAAAATCTGTGGTATGACTTTAAGATTGCTATACACCAGCGGAACACATCCAACTTGAAGGAGCTGGAGCAGTTAGGGTTAGGGTTATTCATTTTGAAAATAATTAATTTGCCTATCGAATGTAAAAACATTATTGACTCAGCTTAAAAGAGAAAAGATACAGATTGCTCTCCTAATTTGTTATTTTATAACTAGGCTTGTCATGGTCGCATAATTGCAGAACAGCTCAGAGATTAACATTGCACTAACTGCATCTGTAATGACTACTGTTTCATACCTCCATACTCATTAATCAGTTATGACTGGTGATAGAAACTCAGTCAGTACAGAAGTGAAACATGATCTGGAGAGATATTTGTAAACACCATGGGAGAAAGGATTACTTTTCTGCTTGGACTCCCCTTAATAATAATGGTATTTCACCCTGGCGTATCTGATAGCATATTCCAGCTCTGGCACCAGAAAGGTATAAGGTCAACATCAGATGCAGTATGTTTGATTGTGACACGTTGCTTTCGTTTGAGCAAATCCCCCCAAATTGACATATGTTTGGTATCTGCAAGTACGGCATTTAATTTAATCTAAGAAGATCCCCCCCAAATAACCCAATACGAACCACAGTGGACAATCTCCTGCTGAAAGCTGAAAGACCTAAACACTTCATATCTTCATTTTATGCTTCTATACACTAATGTTTAAAGTAATTCAAGTGCTCTGAATAGGGTATGGGAAATGGAGATGGGGAGAGACACAGAAATTCAAAATTGGACAAAGGCTATGCTTGAAGCAAGACAACTGTTCACCTGCAACAAGGTGAAATAGATGCAATATAAGATTATGCAACGGGTTCATAGGACTCCCATTATATGGAATAAAATGAAAGCAGAATTCACTGATAACTGTTGTAAGTGTAAGAAGGAAAAAGGCACTCATGTCCATCTGTTTTGGACATGACTGTTTCTGAAATATTCTGAGAAAATGTCAAAATGGAGCTGGAGGGCATGGTCATATGTCCTATAAGATTGGACCCATGGCTATTTGTACTGGGTGTCATCGGGAACAGGCCATCACTTACCTTAGCACAGCTCAATCTCCATAAAGCAATAAAGCAATACTATTTGTTTTACTATTTTTGGCCCACAAATGCATTCTTCTTAACTGGATAAAAGACCAGCCACCAACAATAAATCAGTGGTATTGCCACTGGAGAAAAGGAATGGTACATTTACGAACAAGGAACGAGATTTCTATACAACATGGGACACATTTTTTGCTATCTCTTCCCCCTAATCTTGCAGATTGACCCTAAGAAATGTCAATATAAAAATTCTGTGAATTTATGGGTCAACTGGACCCTGGTCGCTTTTTTTGTAGAAAAACAATTATCTTGTTGTGTAGGCCTTTATAGTCTGTTAGGGGTATATACTGTATTAAAGCCATTGGTCAGGGGTCAGTTTAATATTGTTCACGTACTGTTTTACCAACTTTATATGTATATACTGTATTCTATTCATGGCTCATCTTATATAACTACTGCTGTACACACTAGTATATTCATATACTGTCCATACTGTCTATACACAACATTATATACTGTATTTGCAGTACCAGTCAAAAGTTTGGACACCTACTCATTCAAGGGTTTTTCTTTATTTGTACTGTTTTCTACATTGTAGAATAATAGTGAAGACATCAACACTATGAAATAACACATATGGAATCATGTTGTAACCAAAAAAGTGTTAAACAAATCAAAATATATTTTAGATTTTAGATTCTTCAAAGTAGCCACCCTTTGCCTTGATGACAGCTTTGCATACTCTTGGCATTCTCTTAACTAGCTTTATGAGGTAGTCACCTGGAATGCATTTCAATTAACAGGTGTGCCTTGTTAACATTTGTGGAAGTCATTTTTTTCTTAATGTGTTTGAGCTTATCAGTTGTGTTGTGACAAAGTATGGGTGGTATACATAAGATAGCCCTATTTGATAAAAAAAAACATGTCCATATTATAGCAAGAACAGTTCAAATTAGCAAAGAGAAACGACAGTCCATCATTACTTTAAGACATAAAAGTCAGTCAATCGAGAACATTTCAAGAACTTTGAAAGTTTCTTTAGGACTCCCAAGTGGGGCATCAGTCTAAGGCACTGCATCTCAGTGCTAGAGGTGTCACTACAGACCCTGGTTCAAATCCAGGCTGTATCACAACCGGCCGTGATTGTGAGTCCCATAGGGTGGCACACAATTGGCCCAGCATCGTCCGAGTTAGGATTTGTCCGGGGTAGGTCCGTCATTGTAAATAAGAATTTGTCCTCAACTGACTTGCTTATTTAAATAAAGGTTAAAAAAATTCAAAAGTGCACTCGAACAAACATCAAGCACCATGATGATGCTAGCTCTCATGAGGACCACCAAAGGAAAGGAAGACCCAGAGTTACCTCTGCTGCAGAGGATAAGTTCATTAGAGTTACCAGCCTCAGAAATTGCAGCCCAATTAAATGCTTCACAGAGTTCAATAGACTCATCTCAACATCAACTGTTCAGAGGAGACTGCGTGAATCAGGCCTTCGAGGTTGAATTGTTGCAAAGAAACCAATACTAAATGACACCAATAATAAGAAGAGACTTGCTTGGGCCAAGAAACACGAGCAATGGACATTAGACTAGTGGAAATCTGTCCTTTGAGATTTTTGGTTCCAACCACTGTATATTTGTAAGATGGATGATCTCTACATGTGTGGTTCCCACTGTGAAGCATGGAGGAGGAGGTATGATGGTGTGGGGGTGCTTTGCTGGTGACACAGTCAGGGATTTATTTAGAATTTAAGTCACACTTAACCAGCATGGCTACCACATTATTCTGCAGCTATACGCTATCCAATCTGGTTTGCGCATATTTTTTTAACCTTTATTTAACTAGACAAGTCAGTTAAGAACAAATTCTTATTTTCAATGACAGCCTAGGAACAGTGGGTTAACTGCCTGTTCAGGGGCAGAATGACAGATTTGTACCTAGTCAGCTCGGGGGTTTGAACTTGCAACCTTCCAGTTACGAGTCCAACTCTCTAACCACTAGGTAACCTAGTGGAATATCATTTTATTTTCAACAGGACAATGACCCAACACACCTCCAGGATGTGTAAGGGCTATTTGACCAAGAAGGAGAGTGTTGGAGTGCTGTATCTGATGACCTGGCCTCCACAATCACCTGACCTCAACCCAATTGAGATGGTTTGGGATGAGTTGGATCACCAAGTGAATGATAAGCAGCCATTAAGTGCTCAGCATATGTGGGAACTCCTTCAAGACTGTTGGAAAAGCATTACAGGTGAAGCTGGTTGAGAGAATTCCAAGAGTGTGCAAAGCTGTCATCAAGGCAAAGGGTGGCTATTTTCATTTGTTGAACACTTTTTTGGTTACTACATGATTCCATATGTGTTATTTAATCATTTTGATGTCTTCACAATTATTCTACAATACAGTGTAGAAAACAGTACAAATAAAGAAAAACCCTTGAATGAGTAGGTGTGTCCAAACTTTTGACTGGTACTGTACATTCTAGTCTCTGACATTGCTCGTTCTGATATTTCTGGATTATATGTGTGTTGTTTTATTATTTGATTTTGTTGTTGTTAGTTATTACTGCACTGTTGGATCTAGAAACACAAGCATTTTGCTGCACCTGCAATAACATCTGCAAATCTGTGTATGCGGCCAAAAAACATTGACTTGATTTGATTCAAAGAACGAACATTTAAAGGAAAACATGTTGAATTCTTGCAAGGGTCAGCTCGAGGCGGCTCAACAGGGGGCTGGTGAAATGGAATGCTGAAATATTTATCAGAGCGTTGCATATTCAGCTGAGGGTCCTTTGTGAGTGCTCGTGCGTGTGATCTTCCACAACACGTTTACAAATTAAATATTTAACGGCGAGAGCGGGATGCCTGGGTAAGTGAGAAGAGCAGCGAGTTGTGTGCTTCAGGGATGATGGGTGTGGTGTCCCGGGAGGTGGGGGTGGAAGGGGGGGGGGGGGGGTAATGAACCTATCAGTGTCCAGATATGAGAGTCGACTCACCACAGTATCTTCTCATCCTAACAGAGCGGAATCAGCCTCAGAGTAAATGGCACACTGTTGCTTCAGAGAGCCGGAGAGGTACACAGAGATGTGTCATCACATCTCTTTCTGTGACTGAAAAACTAGTGGGGAGAATATGTCACACACATAGCTATAAGCATACCTGAGAAAATTGATTTTGGCTTGCATTAATATTTCACAAACATATTTACAAATTCTTATTTTGAAATTACCACCGCCTGAGAGCCTGTGACCTCTGCAAATGGCAACACATTTGAGTCAACGGTCATTCATAGTTCAGTGTAGAATTTTGGTTTAGCCTCCCAAGGCAAAGTAGGTAACATTTCTCATGAGTGGAAGAAGTTACATTGACAAGGATGAAAATGATCTGCCAAGTCTTTTCATTGTGTACCTAACTTTACTTGGAGGCGCAGGTTAAAAACTGGAAGGGGAAGTTGTTTTGCGTGGTTCAGTCTACCACTTTCAGGTTGAAAGTCAACATCATATTAATTTACTTTCCTCTGAATCATTTCTGAACATAAAATCTAAAACTCCCAAAGGACATGTCAGTATGGCCGGTGATATCATTTCTCACCTGCCACGCAGGAGGCCCATCTTCACTTATCACCAATTAAACTCTATTCATCCACCAACTCATTTAAAGTCTGTAAAATTGTGCATGAACATCCATAGTTTTTTCTATTTCCAAAGCTTCTTAATGGAAAGTATTTGTACTGTACGTGAACCTCTGTTTCAACCCTTGCTATGAGCCTGTGTATGAAACCAGCAGGCTGAAAAAGCTTTGTTCTGCTAAGATGATGCAGTGATATTCTGAACAGGGCCAACCCGCTGAGCGGAGGACATCTAAAATGAGTCAAACATAATCAGCAATTAAAATTGTCAGCATGTGGGAGTGTTATACATGAGGGAGGATAAATCTACATCCACGAAATAGCTAGCATGTGTCAGGATGGCTCTATTGATGAGCACAACTCACAGCTTGCACTCTCAATAACTCAGAGATCCACTGAGGTAGGACTTGTTCTGTTTGACTGTTCAGAGTATTTCAAAGAATATGCTTCAAAAGATGATTTGAAACATGTAAATATGTTCCTAGATAAGCCGGTGCCATGGTGTCAAATAGACCCATCGACACGTGGCATGTTTCAATCCATACAAAACATACATACCATGTGCACAAGCACAGGTCACAGAGATCAGAGCAGACCCTGCTGTAATTCCTTATAGAAATAGGTGAAGAGGGATCAGATCTGGTACTCTCTCTAATTTTCCCTTTCTAAACAAAACCATTTCAATGGACCCATAAGGAGGATTAACAACAACATGCATGCACCTCCCCTCACTACACTTGGCTATGGACTTCCTGGTTGTGAGAAGGTAAATCTAACACACCCAGATGCATTATGGTCCAGGCCCTCAATGCATTTGGAATAGGAGGTATAAACTGTAACATGTTATGTTTGACTTAAACAGGCTCTGAGCAGAAATTGCAAATTAACTGAGTATTCAAAATGAGTTGTAAGACCCCTTCTGAAATTAGAACTCTTTCGGCTAAACTAAAACACATTGTAAAGATAAGAAAAGCCACAAACTTCTCAGAGCTGCACCGTTGCTGTCTCAATTGTATATATTTTCATTTGGTGATGTTGCCTTTGTAGACAATATTCATGTTTTTGAATAGGCACACGGGGAGAGGAGTGAGGGATCATTATTTTACATAATTTGAACATGTTGTCACTCACCCTCCCATCATCTTATCATCATCTGGGGTCAACAGGGATGAAAAGTGTATTCTCCAGAGCTGCCTATACTCCATCGCAGATGCAATCTCCTCATCTTCCAGTCCAGTGTCTCTCCTGAGCTGGTCCGTGTGATCTCTGGCCTGCCCCTTCTGCTGGTACCATGCTGTGGTTGCCAGAGGATCAGGTCACTAGCAGAGGTGTCATTTGACCTATATAAAACATTATCCTAATAGGTCTAAATTCACTTCAAACTAAACTTTGAAACTACAAACTGTAGGGTTGGAATCAGTTGAGATGAAAGAAAGTTGCTCAACACTGTTATCCATCACTGGCTCTCATAAAAAAAATGGTATTGCCTCAAACCTCTGAGACTGCCTCTAGTAGTGCAGCTAATTGGAGGGGAAGTCTGTGGCAGGTCAGGGTTGTGTTGGGAGGTGCTTTCACTTTTTAATTAATACCAGTGGACCTCCAAAGGCCTCTGAGTGAGAAGTCATGAAAGGTGAAAGCTCAGTCAACCACATTGTTCCGACAAGGTGGAATCCACAAGCATCAGCCAAATGTTTGTGTTTATCTTTCTGTGCAATGTCTAGGCCAACACAATATATTTCTAGCAATTTACTGCCCAGTTTACATTGAGATTACTAACACATTCCTGACACATGTTTATGATGTGTTAAAGGTGAGTACTTTGGAACTTACAAATTGTTCTTTAGTATTGTCTGAGCAACGTCAATACTCAAAGCTGAGTCAAAACATTTGCCCATATATAGACTATATAGAAGGGTTTCCTAAATGGTGGCCCGCGGGTGGTTTAATTTGACAACCCCAAAATAAAATAAAATTATATATATATACACACATATATATATATATATATATATATATATATATATATATATGGTGAATTTAAAAAACAGAAAATTGATCAGAAATGCAGTGTAGACATTGTTAATGTTGTAAGTCGCCAACTGGCAGCTGCATTAAATAGTACCCGCAAAACACCAGTCTCAACGTCAACAGTGAAGAGTCGATTCCATGATGCTGATTTAATTATCTTCTTGGCCTTCCTTTGATACGGGTGCTGTTCCCCCGGTTTGGTTGCCCGTACCACCCTCTGGAGAGCCAAGTGGTTGAGGGCGGAGCAGTTGTCGTACACAGCCCACCAGAATGCATTAAATGGTGTATAATAGAAGCTTGTAAGGGTCTTAGGGGCCATGCCAAATTTCTTCAGCCAGTCGTTGAATCGTGGTCACTGATTCCTCAAGGACTGCCGCTCATTCCGTTCACCAGCTCCAACCCCGGACTGTCTTGTCTCATTACGCACACCTGGTTCCCATTCCCCCTGATTAGTATGTACACTGTATATATGTGCCCTCTGTTCCCCATTGTCCTTGTTGATTATTGTTTCATGTTCTGTGCAAACTTCAAAACTTTGAAGTCACAAATGTCCTTGATTTTGAACGAAAAGCATTTTTTTGTCCATTAAAAAAAAACATAAAATTGATCAGAAATGCAGTGTAGACATTGTCAATGTTGTAAATGACTATTCTAGCTGGAAACAGCTGATTCTTTAATGGAATATCTACATAGGCGTAGAGAGGCCCATTATGAGCAACCATCACTCCTGTGTTCCAATAGCGCGTTGTGTTAGCTAATCCAAGTTTATCATTTTAAAAGGCTAATTGATCATTAGAAAACCCTTTTTTACATTTATATTAGCACAGCTTAAAACTGACCTCTTTAGACTAGTTGAGTATCTGGAGCATCAGCATTTGTGGGTTTGATTACAGGCTCAAACAAATAATTTTCTTCTGAAACTCGTCAGTCTATTCTTGTTCTGCGAAATGAAGGCTCAAAAAATTGCCAATAAACTGAAGATCTTTTATGGTTCAATTTTATGGTTTTTAAATGGACAAAAAATGTGCTTTTTTTCCAAAACAAGGACATTTTTAAGTGACCCCAAACTTTTGAATGGTAGTGTATATACAACATTTTGGTCTGTTCTGCTGACCACACACAGCATGTCTCGTTGCTCTGGTCTGTGCTGGGAAGACTTTTGGAACATCATCTACAGTGGGGTAAGAAAGTATTTAGTCAGCCACCAATTGTGCAAGTTTTCCCACTTAAAAAGATGAGTGAGGCCTGTAATTTTCATCATAGGTACTCTTCAACTATGACAGACAAAATGAAGAAAAAAAATCCAGAAAATCACATTGTAGGATTTTTAATGAATTTATTTGCAAATTATGGTGGAAAATAAGTATTTGGTCAATAACAAAAGTTTATCTCAATACTTTGTTATAATCCCTTTGTTGGCAATGACAGAGGTTAAACGTTTTCTGTAAGTCTTCACAAGGTTTTCACACACTGTTGCTGGTATTTTGGCCCATTCCTCCATGCAGATGTCCTCTAGAGCAGTGATGTTTTGGGGCTGTTGCTGGCCAACACGGACTTTCAACTCCCTCCAAAGATTTTCTATGGGGTTGCGATCTGGAGACTGGCTAGGCCACTCCAGGACCTTGAAATTCTTCTTACGAAGCCATTCCTTCATTGCCCGGGCGGTATGCTGAAAGACCCAGCCACGTTTCATCTTCAATGCCCTTGCTGATGGAAGGAGGTTTTCACTCAAAATCTCACGATACATGGCCCCATTCATTCTTTCCTTTACACGGATCAGTTGTCCTGGTCCCTTTGCAGAAAAACAGCCCCAAAGCATGATGTTTCCACCCCCATGCTTCACAGTAGGTATGGTGTTCTTTGGATGCAACTCAGCATTCTTTGTCCTCCAAACACGGCGAGTTGAGTTTTTACCAAAAAGTTATATTTTGGTTTCATCTGACCATATGACATTCTCCCAATCTTCTTCTGGATCATCCAAATGCTCTCTAGCAAACTTCAGACGGGCCTGGACATGTACTGGCTTAAGCAGGGGGACACGTCTGGCACTGCAGGATTTGAGTTCCTGGCGGCGTAGTGTGTTACTGATGGTAGCCTTTGTTACTTTGGTCCCAGCTCTCTGCAGGTCATTCACTAGGTCCCCCCGTGTGGTTCTGGGATATTTGCTCACCGTTCTTGTGATCATTTTGACCCCACGGGTTGAGATCTTGCTTGGAGCTCCAGATCGAGGGAGATTATCAGTGGTCTTGTATGTCTTCCATTTCCTAATAATTGCTCCCACAGTTGATTTCTTCAAACCAAGCTGCTTACCTATTGCAGATTCAGTCTTCCCAGCCTGGTGCAAGTCTACAATTTTGTTTCTCGTGTCCTTTGACAGCTCTTTGGTCTTGGTCATAGTGGAGTTTGGAGTGTGACTCTTTGAGGATGTGGACAGGTGTCTTTTATACTGATAACAAGTTCAAACAGGTGCCATTAATACAGGTAACGAGTGGAGGACAGAGGAGCCTCTTAAAGAAGAAGTTACAGGTCTGTGAGAGCCAGAAATCTTGCTTGTTTGTATGTGACCTGTGACTTATTTTCCACCATAATTTGCAAATAAATTCATAAAAAATCCTACAATGTGATTTTCTAGATTTTTTTTTTTCATTTTGTCTGTCATAGTTGAAGTGTACCTATGATGAATTACAGGCCTCTCTCATCATTTTAAGTGGGAGAACTTGCACAATTGGTGGCTGACTACATACCTTTTTGCCCCACTGTACATGTTTAACATGTTTTTCCAGCCATTTATTTATTTATGTCCTTTATGGGCTACTTCATATCCATGAAGAGAGTGGAGATGGAGGAGCAATGCGTCAGCGCAGTCAGGTCATGGACCATCCCCAACTCTGTGAAAGCAGTCCAGCGATTACTGGGGTTCGCCAAGGTTCATCTGAATTCTTCAACACTGTAGTTGCGCCTCTTACCTCTGTGCTGAGAGGAGTTCCCCAGCTGCTTTGTTGGACGGCGGAGGTGGAGAGGGCGTTCAAGACGCTGAAGGCATGCTTCACCACTGCTCCCGTGCTAGCACATCCCGACCCCTCACCCCCCTTCATCATTGATGTGGATGCCTCCGAAGTAGGACTTGGGGCAGTGCTGTCCCAACGCCCCGGATTCCCTCCAAAGCTGTGGCTTCTACTCCAAGCAGGCTCTGAAGGTGTGTAGGCACTGGTCGGATGGGTCTAAACACCCTTTCCTAGTGTGGATGGACCACCACAACTTGGAGTACATCAGGGCAGTGAAGATGCTAAACCCGAGACAGGCCAGGTGGGCTCTATTCTTCGCCGGATTCCAATTCATGCTTTCCTATAGGCCAAGTTCAAAGAATGTGAAGGCGGATGCCCTGTCTCGCCTCTATGACGTAGAGGAGAGGCAGGGAGAGGAGACCCACATCATCCCTCCATTCCGTATTATCGCGCCAGTGGTGTGGGATGTGGACGCCGATATACATCGGGCCCTGGGTACGGAACCACCATCTGCACAGTTCCCGGAGAACTGCTCCATTTGTGCCCAGTCTAAGACACCCAGACACTTCCCTTATGGAAAGCTTCTTCCCCTGCCGGATCCACAATGACCCTGGTCTCACCTCTTGGTGGACTTTGTCACTGACCTTCCCCCCTCCCAGGGGAACACCACCGTTCTCATTGTTGTGAACCGTTTTTCCAAAGCTTGTCACCTCCTTCCTCTGTCTGGGCTCTTTTTACCCACATCTTCCGCCACTACGGGATCCCGGAGGACAGTGTGTCAGACCGTGGCCCTCAGTTCACCTCACGCATATGGAAGGGGTTCATGGAACACCTGGGGGGTCACGGTCAGTCTCACCTCTGGGTACCATCCTCCAGGAAATGGACAGTTGGAGAGGGTCAATCAGGAAGTGGGCAGGTTCCTGAGGTGTTACTGTCAGGACCGGCCGGGCAAGGGGGCAGATTTTCTACCTTGGGCTGAGTATGCACAGAATTCCCTTCGGCACTCCTCCACTAACCTCACTCCTTTCCAGTGCGTATTGGGGTATCAGCCAGCCCTGGCACCTTGGCATCTGAGCCAGACCGAGACCCCTGCCGTAGACGAGTGGTTTTGTCATGCTGAGGAGATCTGGAATGCTGTGCACACTCTTCTCCAGCATTACCGCATTACCACCAAATCCGGACTCTCTTGTCTCATTACGTACACTTGATTCCCATTCAACCTGATTAGTATGTGTATATGTATGCTCTCTGTTCCCCATTGTCCTTGTTGATTATTGCTCCATGTCCATTGGTCTTGTGAGTACCTGTGTTCTGTTGTATCGGCTTGCATATTACCGTATTAGTGTGCACTTGTTATTACGGGTCTCACCCCGTGTATTGTTATTACGGGTCTCGTCCCGTGTATTTTAAAATGATTATACCTTTGTTTGAACAAGGAACACAGACTGAGACCAAGGTCTCTTTTACAGCTGGGCCCTGCATATACATGTTTACACACAGTTTAGGTACGATGATTAAGAAACTACACAAGACAAACAAAACGATCACATATAACACAAAAAAATACAGCATTAGATTACATTTACACACAGGTTATTCCCCTAACAGCACAAGAACTTGCATTACCCGAAACAGTTACAAGCAATACAAAAATAAAAATCCTCCAATAAATATATAAAATCGTCGACAGGGGGACAATAGTCTCAAGTTTAAGTTTAGTCTACAGGCTATTCCATAGGCAAGGAGCGCAACAGAAAAAGGCAGCCATACCCAACTCTGTGGAAATCGCATGGGCCTCAAGTATAATCCATGCTTGAGACCTGGTTTTAGGAATTCTAATTCTAATATTGATGAGTGATGATAAATAAGAAGGTAGTTTATTCAGAAGTGTTTTATAGACAAACACAAGAGCATGTTGTTCTCGTCTCACGGACAGCGAAATCCAACCCACATTTTGATATAAAACACAGTGGTGAGTTCTGTAGCTAACACCCGTAATAAACCTAAGTGCGCAATGATAAGTAGCATCCAGCGATTTAAGTGTTGATGCCATAGCATGCATGTAAATAATATCCCCATAATCTACAACAGACATAAAAGTAGCTTGCACAATTTGTATTGTGTTTGTAGAGGACAAACATGTCCTGTTTCTATAGAGGAAGCCTATAGAAACAGGACAGCCTATTTTTAGCCACTTACAAAGTTCATCAATTTGCATTTTAAAAGACAGTTTATCATCCAACCATATCCCTAAGTGTTTATATGCAGAGACCTGATTAATTTGCTCCTAAGTGCAAGTGTATTTTCAACCAACTTTTTTAACCTATTAAAAATCATAAAATGTGTTTTCTTTGCACTTAAAACAAGTTTCAGCTGTATAAAAGACCCTTGTAATATCTTAAAATCTGTTTCCAGTAATATTAATGCTTGGTCAGCCGTTGAAGCGATAGAGTACATGACAGTGTCATCAGCATATAAATGAATTTGACACTTTCTTATCTCATCACTGATATTGTTTATGTAGAGAGTGAACAGTAATGGACCTTGTGGGACCCCTTTAACCAACTCCAATGGCTCCGACTGGATGCCGTCGAGTCTAACAGCCTGACTTCTATCCTTTAGATAGTCATGAAACCAACGACAGGCATCCAATCCCAGTCCTATTGACGGCAGTTTACCCAAAAGTATTGTATGGTCTACAGTGTCAAAAGCTTTCGATAAATCTATGAACAAGGCATCACAGTGCCTTCTACTATCTAGGCCATTAGTAATATCATTTACAACACGTACAGTGGCCGTAATAGTATTGTGTTTAGGTCTGAAGCCAGATTGATTACTAGAAAGAATATTGTTAACACTTAAAAAAGATTGTAGTTGCCTATTCACCAATGACTCTAGAATTTTAGCCAAACAGGAGAGCTTAGAGATGGGCCGATAATTATCCAATTCACTACCATCACCTCCCTTGAGGAGTGGTAAAACAAAAGTTGTTTTCCAAGATTTAGGAACCTTTCCTAAGACAAATGTTTGATTAAAGATATCAAATTTATTTTAATCAATCAAATTTATTTTATATAGCCCTTCGTACATCAGCTGATATCTCAAAGTGCTGTACAGAAACCCAGCCTAAAACCCCAAACAGCAAGCAATGCAGGTGAAGGAGCACGGTGGCTAGGAAAAACTCCCTAGAAAGGCCAAAACCTAGGAAGAAACCTAGAGAGGAACCAGGCTATGTGGGGTGGCCAGTCCTCTTCTGGCTGTGCCGGGTGGAGATTATAACAAAACATGGTCAAGATGTTCAAATGTTCATAAATGACCAGCATGGTCGAATAATAATAAGGCAGAATAGTTGAAACTGGAGCAGCAGCACAGTCAGGTGGACTGGGGACAGCAAGGAGTCATCATGTCAGGTATTCCTGGGGCATGGTCCTAGGGCTCAGGTCCTCCGAGAGAGAGAAAGAAAGAGAGAATTAGAGAGAGCATATGTGGGATGGCCAGTCCTCTTCTGGCTGTGCCGGGTGGAGATTATAACAGAACATGGCCAAGATGTTCAAATGTTCATAAATGATCAGCATGGTTGAATAATAATAAGGCAGAACAGTTGAAACTGGAGCAGCAGCACAGCCAGGTGGACTGGGGACAGCAAGGAGTCATCATGTCAGGTAGTCCTGGGGCATGGTCCTAGGGCTCAGGTCCTCCGAGAGAGAGAAAGAGAGAAGGAGAGAATTAGAGAACGCACACTTAGATTCACACAGGACACCGAATAGGACAGGAGAAGTACTCCAGATATAACAAACTGACCCTAGCCCACCGACACATAAACTACTGCAGCATAAATACTGGAGGCTGAGACAGGAGGGGTCAGGAGACACTGTGGCCCACTCCGAGGACACCCCCGGACAGGGCCAAACAGGAAGGATATAACCCCACCCACTTTGCCAAAGCACAGCCCCCACACCACTAGAGGGATATCTTCAACCACCAACATACCATCCTGAGACAAGGCTGAGTATAGCCCACAAAGACCTCCGCCACGGCACAACTTAAGGGGGGGGGGGGGGCGCCAACCCAGACAGGATGACCACATCAGTGACTCAACCCACTCAGGTGACGCACCCCCTCCAGGGACGGCATGAGAGAGCCCCAGTAAAGCCAGTGACTCAGCCCCTGTAATAGGGTTAGAGGCAGAGAATCCCAGTGGAAAGAGGGGAACCGGCCAGGCAGAGACAGCAAGGGTGGTTCGTTGCTCCAGAGCCTTTCCGTTCACCCTCCCACTCCTGGGCCAGACTACACTCAATCATATGACCCACTGAAGAGATGAGTCTTCAGTAGAGACTTAAAGGTTGAGAACGAGTTTGCGTCTCTGACATGGGTAGGCAGACCGTTCCATAAAAATGGAGCTCTATAGGAGAAAGCCCTGCCTCCAGCTGTTTGCTTAAAAATTCTAGGGACAATTAGGAGGCCTGCGTCTTGTGACCGTAGCGTACGTGTAGGTATGTACGGCAGGACCAAATCAGAGAGATAGATAGGAGCAAGCCCATGTAATGCTTTGTAGGTTAGCAGTAAAACCTTGAAATCAGCCCTTGCTTTGACAGGAAGCCAGTGTAGAGAGGCTAGCACTGGAGTAATATGATCAAATTTTTTGGTTCTAGTCAGGATTCTAGCAGCCGTATTTAGCACTAACTGAAGTTTATTTATTGCTTTATCCGGGTAGCCGGAAAGTAGAGCATTGCAGTAGTCTAACCTGGAAGTGACAAAAGCATGGATTAATTTTTCTGCATCATTTTTGGACAGAAAGTTCCTGATTTTTGCAATGTTACGTAGATGGAAAAAAGCTGTCCTTGAAATGGTCTTGATATGTTCTTCAAAAGAGAGATCAGGGTCCAGAGTAACGCCGAGGTCCTTCACAGTTTTATTTGAGACGACTGTACAACCATTAAGATTAATTGTCAGATTCAACAGAAGATCTCTTTGTTTCTTGGGACCTAGAACAAGCATCTCTGTTTTGTCCGAGTTTAAAAGTAGAAAGTTTGCAGCCATCCACTTCCTTATGTCTGAAACACATTCTTCTAGCAAGGGCAATTTTGGGGCTTCACCATGTTTAACATAGCAGTGAAAGTTAACATTATGTTTTCGAATAACATCCCCAAGAGGTAAAATATATAGTGAAAACAATAATGGTCCTAAAACGGAACCTTGAGGAACACCGAATTTTACAGTTGATTTGTCAGAGGACAGACCATTCACAGAGACAAACTGATATCTTTCCGACAGATAAGATCTAAACCAGGCCAGAACTTGTCCGTGTAGACCAATTTGGGTTTCCAATCTCTCCAAAAGAATGTGGTGATCGATGGTATCAAAAGCAGCACTAAGGTCTAGGAGCACGAGGACAGATGCAGAGCCTCGGTCCGATGCCATTAAAATGTCATTTACCACCTTCACAAGTGCCGTCTCAGTGCTATGATGGGGTCTAAAACCAGACTGAAGCATTTCGTATACATTGTTTGTCTTCAGGAAGGCAGTGAGTTGTTGCGCAACAGCCTTTTCTAAAATTTTTGAGAGGAATGGAAGATTCGATATAGGCCGATAGTTTTTTATATTTTCTGGGTCAAGGTTTGGCTTTTTCAAGAGAGGCTTTATTACTGCCACTTTTAGTGAGTTTGGTACACATCCGGTGGATAGAGAGACGTTTATTATGTTCAACATAGGAGGGCCAAGCACAGGAAGCAGCTCTTTCAGTAGTTTAGTTGGAATAGGGTCCAGTATGCAGCTTGAAGGTTTAGAGGCCATGATTATTTTCATCATTGTGTCAAGAGATATAGTACTAAAACACTTGAGTGTCTCTCTTGATCCTAGGTCCTGGCAGAGTTGTGCAGACTCAGGACAACTGAGCTTTGAAGGAATACGCAGATTTAAGGAAGAGTCCGTAATTTGCTTTCTAATAATCATAATCTTTTCCTCAAAGAAGTTCATGAATTTATCACTGCTAAAGTGAAAGTCATCCTCTCTTGGGGAATGCTGCTTTTTAGTTAGCTTTGCGACAGTATCAAAAAGGAATTTCGGATTGTTCTTATTTTCCTCAATTAAGTTAGAAAAATAGGATGATCGAGCAGCAGTAAGGGCTCTTCGGTACTGCACAGTACTGTCTTTCCAAGCTAGTCGGAAGACTTCCAGTTTGGTGTGTCGCCATTTCCGTTCCAATTTTCTGGAAGCTTGCTTCAGAGCTCGGGTATTTTCTGTATACCAGGGAGCTAGTTTCTTATGAGAAATGTTTTTAGTTTTTAGGGGTGCAACTACATCTAGGGTATTGCGCAAGGTTAAGTTGAGTTCCTCAGTTAGGTGGTTAACTGATTTTTGTCCTCTGGCGTCCTTGGGTAGACAGAGGGAATCTGGAAGGACATCAAGGAATCTTTGTGTTGTCTGTGAATTTATAGCACGACTTTTGATGATCCTTGGTTGGGGTCTGAGCAGATTATTTGTTGCAATTGCAAACGTAATAAAATGGTGGTCCGATAGTCCAGGATTATGAGGAAAAACATTAAGATCCACAACATTTATTCCATGGGACAAAACTAGGTCCAGCGTATGACTGTGACAGTGAGTGGGTCCAGAGACATGTTGGACAAAACCCACTGAGTCGATGATGGCTCCGAAAGCCTTTTGGAGTGGGTCTGTGGACTTTTCCATGTGAATATTAAAGTCACCAAAGATTAGAATATTATCCGCTATGACTACAAGGTCCGATAGGAATTCAGGGAACTCAGTGAGGAACGCTGTATATGGCCCAGGAGGCCTGTAAACAGTAGCTATAAAAAGTGATTGAGTAGGCTGCATAGATTTCATGACTAGAAGCTCAAAAGACGAAAACGTCTTTTTTTTTTTTGTAAATTGAAATTTGCTATCGTAAATGTTAGCAACACCTCCGCCTTTGCGGGATGCACGGGGGATATGGTCACTAGTGTAGCCAGGAGGTGAGGCCTCATTTAACACAGTAAATTCATCAGGCTTAAGCCATGTTTCAGTCAGGCCAATCACATCAAGATTATGATCAGTGATTAGTTCATTGACTATAATTGCCTTTGAAGTAAGGGATCTAACATTAAGTAGCCCTATTTTGAGATGTGAGGTATCATGATCTCTTTCAATAATGACAGGAATGGAGGTGGTCTTTATCCTAGTGAGATTGCTAAGGCGAACACCGCCATGTTTAGTTTTGCCCAACCTAGGTCGAGGCACAGACACGGTCTCAATGGTGATAGCTGAGCTGACTACACTGACTGTGCTAGTGGCATATGCGTCACTACACCAGCAATAATAGGTGCCGCACACTTGAGTAAATATGGATCCAGCTTGTCAGCACCTAATGATTTCTTAGAATCTATAGCAGATAGTGCATATAAGTCCTCATCTTCTGTGACTTTTTGAAAATTAAAAAACGGCTTACTGTTTTTCACATCAGCTGAAAGCCGAGGGGCTGAAACAATAGACCGGTCAGGATCATGTTGGCCATTTTTTCTTTCAAAAAGAAAACCAGCAGAAATAAAATGCTTATTAAAAATATCACAAATTTCAGTTCGGTCACTGATGATCACAGATTCCGATGTAATTTGCTTCGGCAGGGAAGTCAAGGAGTTTCCTCGTTTAAGTGAGTTAACAGTTTTCCAGAATTTAGCGGGATCACCAGCAGACTCTGTCAGAGCATCAAGAAAACACCGAGATTTTGCCTTCTTTATTCCTCCGGTCCATTTATTTCTCAATTGCCTAAAAAGCACCCAATCAGCTGTTTCACCAGTTGTCCTTGCCAAGGCCCATGCTTGATTCTTTTGCAGAAAAAGGATTTTCAAATCACAGGAGAACCAAGGATTAGTTCATTTTTAGTCGCTTTAACGGGAGGTTGAGGATCAGCGTTGCAGAGGTGTTGTTGCCTACTCTCACCACCTGGGGTTGGCCTGTAAGGAAATCTAGGATCCAGTTGCACAGGGAGGAGTTCAAACCCAAGGCCCCTAGCTTAGTGGTGAGTTTGGAGGGAAATATGGTGTTAAAAGCTGAATATAGTAAAGCTTAAAGTTAAAGCTATCTAATTAATGTAACATTCAACCTGAAAATGAGTGTAACATCCCATGGCCACATTTTGAGCTTACTGTAGCTATACATTTTCTTCTTATGTAATCATGTTCAATATAGCATGCATAGGTTATCGTAAGTCTGTGGAGATCTTCACAATTGCTGTAATAATCTGTGCAGAATCTCGAGCAGCATTGATCACTTGCACCATTTATGTATGTAATCTCAACTGCAATTAATGTCATTTGGTTGTGCTATTAGATGAAGCACAGTGAAATTACATTAATCTGTTGAATAAATGTAAATAATTCTGACATTGTATTCCCATTTCAATTTTGCTGTGCTTTTAAATGGTTGAAAGCTCAGTGATAGACATTTGGGTGACAAACTAAGCCAAATATCAGTCATTGTTTTTCCATTGGAATTTGGTTGTGCTTTTAGATGGTGGAAAGCATGGTGATAACACACTGGAAATTCAACTAACTTTTGGCTGTCTTTTTGAGTGAGTGAACATAGGTTTTAATCTCATTGATCAACGTCTCAACCAAATATTACCCAGTTATCCACATTGAAATGACGTGGTGTGCCCAGTGGGTGCCTTCTCTGACTGAAGAACAAACTGATTGGAGTTTGATACTACTTCTCTCTCCGGCATTGGGTTGTAGGTTGGCACATTGCCAGCTAGGGAATGGACCCATGCATGTTATGGAGCACTCAGAATGTCTTTATCACCTGGCATATGCTTTAGAATGGTACAGGTGGATGAGAACACTGCTTAGTAGGAGATAGCAATGCTTTCAGAATCGACTGGGTGTGAAACCACAGCAGGTTACAGTTTTAGCACCGAAGTGAATCTGATCACTTCATGTTATTCATGTCTTATTGTTGACAGGATTTGGAATCTCTGAGCTTTAATGAATAAAAGTCTGCACCTTTCTTTATTGCGGTTTAATTTTGGATGTGTGATGACTACTGACTTGTTTGAACTGTTTCAGCCCATCTCTTCATTAAGTGAACTGCAATCTACCTTACAAGCTCTAGGCTAGAGATATGATAAATGATCTGATTTGCTCTTTAAAGGTCTTCGTGCTGAGTGAAGTCGATGCAACACGGCATACTGTATATTGTCATTCGCTGCATCAGGATTGTTGTAACGATAAAACAAGCAGTATAGGATATCAGAAATTCTACAAATTCATTGCATCTTGTGGCATTGTTAGTGACATTATTAACTGACTGTATCAGTATGGGGGGAAAAAGTACTAATATAAAACAATATTTTTTGTCCTTGCAAGCGTTAGTATTTCTTGAGATGCCCATGTGGGATATCTAGTCATCCAGACCTCTAAACAAACAGCTAAGCTAATTTCCTGACTTTGGAGGAAGTTTTGTCTGGGCTTTTTCTGCATCCATCTCTGATGTGTGCCTGCAGTGAATTAGTTTGATAGACACTGCTGGAGGTGTCTAATGGTTCATGTTTCCAAGGCAGTCTAATTTGTATGGTCATATTTTATCTGTAGCTCATGTCTTTATCCCTATCTAACCTCTCCTCAGATCCTCTCTGGATTTTTCCTCTGCATCTTTGGAGGATGTACCTAGAGTAGCTACAGTAATGAAATTGCTGAATGTCTAAAGGAAAATTGAACTGTACATAGTTCAATATGGGTATTACAAGTCTTTCATTCAGATTTACCTTTATCTACACATACGCCTAATACATACATAAAACACTATTATTTATGTTGATTATTTGTTTAGGATGTTATAATTATGCAATTATGCATTTTATTGGATAAGGAGCAGCAATATTAACAATGGATCACAATGATGGGCTTCAACTTACAGCATATTTCTCCACAGACAAATAATGATAGCAACACCTTTGACGTACCATGGTATAATACCATTCAAAGTGTGAATTTACTACCCCGCCATTGTTGATGCCCATGGCTGTATCTTGCAGCTGTTGTTAACCTGTCAGTGTAGAGGGTCGAGGCCAAAATTCCTAGAGGCAGCAGTTCCTCTCGAAGTGGCTCTGTTAAAATTGCATGAATACATTTCCACAGTAATGTTCTATCTATTATGGTTGAATGAAGAGCTGTTAATTAATGATGCTTCAGAAGAAATGTGTGTTAGGCTACTTCACTGGGTTTCTAGGCAATACCGTTTGTTACACTCAAAAGCATCTCTCAAGATAATTACAGGGAAAATGGTCTATTGTGTCTTTACAATGCTCAACAATAAGCAACTCAGCACCTGACTATTAAATCAAATCAAATCACATTTGATTTGAGACAGGCTTCGTAAACAATAGCTGTAACAGTCTAACAGTGAAATGCTTACTTCAGGGCCCATCCCAACAATGCAGAGAGATAAAATAAAGAAATAATAGAAAAATAATAATAGAAGGAATAAATACACAATGAGTAACAATAACTTGGCTATAAACATAGGGTCCCAGTATTGAGTCGATGTGCAGGTGTACTACATGTAGGTAATTGAGGTAGATACAGTACATGGGCAAAAGTATGTGGACAACCTTCAATTTCAGCAACACCCGTTGTTGACAGGTGTATAAAATTGAGCACAGAGCCATGCAATCTCCATAGACAAACACTGGCAGTAGAGAGGCCTGTACTGAAGAGCTCAGTGACTTCCAACGTGGCACCGTCATAGGATGCCATCTTTCCAGCAAGTCAGTTTGTCAAATTTCTGCCCTGCTAGAGCTTTAAGTGCTGTCAATGTGAAGTGGAAACATCTAGGAGTAACAACGGCTCAGCTGCAAAGTAGTAGACTACATAATCTCACAGAACAGATCCGCAGAGTGCTGAATCATGTACTGAGTAAAAAGCACCTGTCCTCGTTTGCAACACTCCCTACCGAGATCCAAACTACATCTGGAAGCAACGTCAACACAATAACTGTTCGTCGGGAGCTTCATGAAATGGGTTTCCCTGGCCGAGCAGCCGCACCCAAGCTTAAGACCACAATGCGCAATGCCAAGCATAGGCTGGAGTGATGTAATACTCGCCGCTATTGGACTCTGGAGCAGTGGAAACACGTTCTCTGGAGTGATGAATCATGTTTCACCATCTGTCAGTCCGACAGACAATTCTGGGTTTGGCGGATGCCAGGAGAATGCTGCCTGCCTGAATGCATTGTGCCAACTGTAAAGTTTGGTGGAGGAGGAATAATGATCTTAGGCTGTTTTTCATGGTTCGGGCTAGGCCCCTTCCACTGAAGGAAAATCTTAACACTACAGAAAAAAATGACATTCTAGATGACTCTGTGCTTCTAACTTTTTGGCAACAGTTTGAGGAAGGCCCTTTCCTGTTTCAGAATGGCAATGCCCCTGTGCAAAAAGCAAGGTCCATACAGAAATTGTTTGTCAAGATCGGTTTTGAAGAACTTGACTGGCCTGCACAGAGCCCTGACCTCAACCCCATCAAACACCTTTGGGATGAATTGGAACGCTGACTGCGAGCCAGGCCTAATCACTCAACATCAATTCCTGACCTTACTAATGCTCTTGTGGCTGAAGCAAGTCCCCACATCAATGTTCCACCATCTAGTGGAAAGCCTTCCCAGAAGAGTGGAGGCTGTTATAGCAGCAAAGGGGGGACCAACTTCATATTAATGCCCATGATTCTGAAATGAGATGTTCAACCAGCAGTTGTCCACATACTTTTGGCCATGCAGTGTATGTAAATAAAGGTAAGGATAAAGTGACTATGCAAAAGGATAGAAAATAAACAGTAGCAGCATTATATATGATGAATGAAAATACAGTGCCTTGCAAAAGTATTCGGCCCCCTTGAACTTTGCGAACTTTTGCCACATTTCACGCTTCAAACATAAAGATATAAAACTGTAATTTTTTTTTTGAAGAATCAACAACAAGTGGGACACAATCATGAAGTGGAACGACATTTATTGGATATTTCAAACTTTTTTAACAAAATCAAAAACTGAAAAATTGGGCGTGCAAAATTATTCAGCCCCCTTAAGTTAATACTTTGTAGCGCCACCTTTTGCTGCGATTACATCTGTAAGTCGCTTGGGGTATGTCTCTATCAGTTTTGCACATCGAGAGACTAACATTTTTTCCCATTCCTCCTTGCAAAACAGCTCGAGCTCAGTGAGGTTGGATGGAGAGCATTTGTGAACAGCAGTTTTCAGTTCTTTCCACAGATTCTCGATTGGATTCAGGTCTGGACTTTGACTTGGCCATTCTAACACCTGGATATGTTTATTTTTGAACCATTCCATTGTAGATTTTGCTTTATGTTTTGGATCATTGTCTTGTTGGAAGACAAATCTCCGTCCCAGTCTCAGGTCTTTTGCAGACTCCATCAGGTTTTCTTCCAGAATGGTCCTGTATTTGGCTCCATCCATCTTCCCATCAATTTTAACCATCTTCCCTGTCCCTGCTGAAGAAAAGCAGGCCCAAACCATGATGCTGCCACCACCATGTTTGACAGTGGGGATGGTGTGTTCAGGGTGATGAGCTGTGTTGCTTTTACGCCAAACATAACGTTTTGCATTGTTGCCAAAAAGTTCAATTTTGGTTTCATCTGACCAGAGCACCTTCTTCCACATGTTTGGTGTGTCTCCCAGGTGGCTTGTGGCAAACTTTAAACAACACTTTTTATGGATATCTTTAAGAAATGGCTTTCTTCTTGCCACTCTTCCATAAAGGCCAGATTTGTGCAATATACGACTGATTGTTGTCCTATGGACAGAGTCTCCCACCTCAGCTGTAGATCTCTGCAGTTCATCCAGAGTGATCATGGGCCTCTTGGCTGCATCTCTGATCAGTCTTCTCCTTGTATGAGCTGAAAGTTTAGAGGGACGGCCAGGTCTTGGTAGATTTGCAGTGGTCTGATACTCCTTCCATTTCAATATTATCACTTGCACAGTGCTCCTTAGGATGTTTAAAGCTTGGGAAATCTTTTTGTATCCAAATCCGGCTTTAAACTTCTTCACAACAGTATCTCGGACTTGCCTGGTGTGTTCCTTGTTCTTCATGATGCTCTCTGCGCTTTTGACGGACCATCACAGTGCAGGTGCATTTATACGGAGACTTGATTACACACAGGTGGATTGTATTTATCATCATTAGTCATTTAGGTCAACATTGGATCATTCAGAGATCCTCACTGAACTTCTGGAGAGAGTTTGCTGCACTGAAAGTAAAGGCGCTGAATAATTTTGCACGCCCAATTTTTCAGTTTTTGTTAAAAAAAATTGAAATATCCAATAAATGTCGTTCCACTTCATGATTGTGTCCCACTTGTTGTTGATTCTTCACAAACAAATACAGTTTTATATCTTTATGTTTGAAGCCTGAAATGTGGCAAAAGGTCGCAAAGTTCAAGGGGGCCGAATACTTTCGCAAGGCACTGTAGTTAGTGCAAAAAGGGTCAATGCAGATAGTCCGGGTAGCAATTAGTTAACTATCAGCAAAGCGAGTGAAGGAACTTAGATTCATGCTCAGCTCAGATTTGCTAAATCCTTTCCTTTTTCCCCCTTGCTAGCTCTGATGTTGCTGATAGCTTCTTTGTTGAGGAAAATGTACTTACTATTACTGTGATATGTGGTTGTCCCACCAAGCTATCTTAAGATGAATGCATTAACTGTAAGTCACTCTTGGTAAGAGCCTCTGCGAAATTCCTAAACTGTCAATGTAAAAATGTAGAATCACCCTATAAATTCTATGAACAAAGAATCGAGTGACACAGATATGTTATGGGAAATTAGAACATGACATTGCGATTCATTTCAGAAAGGTCTCCTGGAGCAGCAGATAAACCATATGGATCTTTCACACCTTCCTGCCTTTGAAGTGAGATATCCCAGCAGGAAATCCCCCAAATGAGGGATCAAATTCTGTTTGATGCCTTCTCTCACTGCATTGCAACATAAAACAATGAACTGAGATGCTTTTATGGTTGGCCACTGACTTGCATATAACCAAACTTGATGTTTTCCTCTCCACCCATGCGTCCGTTTATGACCCGCCGCTGCAATATGACACCACGTTCAGGTTGACATCATGTCATCCAGCAATCTGTTTAGTCATTCATACTACTTTTTTAAGTGTGTGAGTGTCTTGTTGGTACGTTAGAGATTCTGTTAGAATGTTTATAGATTTAATGATATCATATATGGCAGCAGCAACCACGTACACTGCAGTGCTCACAACCTTATTGTTGCCCTGGAATGCAACCTTTTCACCGGGTTACAAGATGGCACTCAAATGGCCTGGGCTGTCAAATGTGCCATGGTGATGACCACCCTGTTTTTACAAACCCAGTGCTCCCTTTCACAAACACGGTGCATCTGTTATTTAGCCTGCTGTCTTGCTCTGACTTGAGGTTAAAGGATAGACTACTCAGCCTATGGAAGCTTGAACGTCTAAATAGAATATTACGCTCAATCCACAATTCTGACCTAAATTCATCAACATTTCCTCCAGTAGGCCTAACTGTAGCATCTGCATGAACGTTAAGCTCTTACATTTGCTGTGCTGGTATAACATCATGTGATTGTGAAAAGCAACACTTTTTCTGATTTTAAATAATGAACAAGAATATGACAATATTAGTCTGTGAGTACCCCTATACCACAACAAACTGGTCTCTATTTCAGGCCTAAAGCAAAACATCTAAAGTAAATCCCCACTGTGATTCCATGGCTCTGACCCCATTACGTGGGCTTAGTCACTGGCTTACTAGTGCTGTTCCGTGCCATCCCTAGGAGGGGTGCATCACTTGAGTGGGTTGAGTCACTGACGTGATCTTCCTGCCTAGGATGCCGCCCCCTCGGGTTTGTGCCGTGGTGGAGATCTTCGTGGGCTATACTCAGCATTGTCTCAGGGTAGTAAGTTGGTGGTTTGCGGATATCCCTCTAGTGGTGTGGGAGCTGTGATTTGGCAAAGTGGGTGGGGTTATATCTAGCCTGGTTGGCTCTGTCCAGGGGTATAGTCGTACAGGGCCACAGTGTCTACCGACCCCCCCTTGTCTCAGCCTCCAGTATCTATGCTGCAATAGTTTATGTGTCGGGGGGCTAGGGTGTCTGTTTTATCTGGTGTATTTCTCCTGTCTTATCCAGTGTCCTGTGTGAATGTAAATATGCTCCCTCTAATTCTCTCTCTCCCTGCCCTCCCGGAACCTGAGTCCTGGGACCATGCCTCAGGACTACCTGGCCTGATTACTCCTTGCTGTCCCCAGTCCACATGTCCGTGCTGCTGCTCCAATTTCTGTTCTGCCTGTGGCTATGGAACCCTGACCTGTTCACCGGACATGCTACCTTGTCCCAGACCTGCTGTTTTTGACTCTCTCTCTCTACAGCACCTGCTGTCTTGAACTCTTAATGCTGGGCTATGAGAAACCAACTGACCTACTGTATACTCCTGTTGCACCCTTTACAACCACTGTGTTATTATTAGACCCTCCTGGTCATCTATGAGCGTTTGAACATCTTGGCCGTGTGCAGTTATAATCTCCACCCGGCACAGCTAGAAGAAGACTGGCCACCCCTCAGAGCTTGGTTCTTCTCTAGGTTTCTTCCTAGGTTCCTGCCTTTCTAGGGAGTTTTTCCTAGCCACCGTGCTTCTACATCTGCATTGCTTGATGTTTTAGGCTGGGTTTCTAACGGTCGTCTGATGAAGAAGGATCGGACCAAAGCGCAGCGTCGTAAGCTTTCATGATTTTTATTAACACTGAACACTATAACAAAATAACAAAGTGAGAAACGACAATGAACAGTTCTGTCAGGTGCAGAAAACACTAAACAGAAAATAACTACCCACAAACCCAAGTGGGGAAAAGGTGCACCCCCCCAGAGGTGCAGATTCCGGCCGCAAAACCTGACTCTAAAGGGGAGTGTCCGGGTGGGCTTCCTTCACGGCAGGGGCTCTGGTGCGGGACGTAGACCCCCCTCCGTCTCTGGCTCCCCCCACTTTGGTGGCGCCTCTGGTGCGGGGACCCTCGCCGCCGACCCCGGACTGGGCACCCTCGTTGCGGGCCCCGGACAGGGCACCCTCGTTGCTGGAGGCTCCGGACTGGGCACCGTCGTTGCCGGAGGCTCCGGACTGGGCACCGTCGTTGCCGGAGGCTCCGGACTGGGCACCGTCGTCGCCGGATGCTCCGGACTGGGCACCGTCGTCGCCGGATGCTCCGGACTGGGCACCGTCGTCGCCGGATGCTCCGGACTGGGCACCGTCGTCGCCGGAGGCTCCGGACTGGGCACCGTCGTCGCCGGAGGCTCCGGACTGGGCACCGTCGTTGCCGGAGGCTCCGGACTGGAGACCGTCTCTGGAGGCTCCGTACTGGAGACCGTCTCTGGAGGCTCCGGACTGGAGACCGTCTCTGGAGGCTCCGGACTGGAGACCGTCTCTGGAGGCTCCGGACTGGAGACCGTCTCTGGAGGCTTCGTGCCATGACTACTCACTGGAGGCTTCCTGCCATGACTACTCACTGGAGGCTTTATGTCATGGATCATCACTGGAGGCTTCTTGCCATGGATCATCACTGGAGGCTTCGTGCCATGGATCATCACTGGAGGCTTCTTGCCATGGATCATCACTGGAGGCTTCGTGCCATGGATCATCACAGGAGGCTTCGTGCCATGGATCATCACTGAAGGCTTCTTGCCATGGATCATCACTGGAGGCTTCGTGCCATGGATCATCACTGGAGGCTTCATGCCATGGATCATCACTGGAGGCTTCATGCCATGGATCATCACTGGAGGCTTCATGCCATGGATCATCACTGGAGGCTTCTTGCCATGGATCATTACTGGAGGCTTCATGCCATGGATCATCACTGGAAGCTTCTTGCCATGGATCATCACTGGAGGCTTCGTGCCATGGATCATCACTGGAGGCTTCTTGCCATGGATCATCACTGGAGGCTTCGTGCCATGGATCATCACTGGAGGCTTCTTGCCATGGATCATCACGGAGGCTTGCCGTCCAGGATGTCCTCCCATGTCCAGTCCACCTTACCACACTGCTTGGTCCGCTTGTGGTGGGTAGTTCTGTAACGGTCGTCTGAATAAGAAGGATCGGACCAAAGCGCAGCGTGGTAAGTGTTCATGAATTTTATTAACACTGAACACTATAACAAAATAACAAAGTGAGAAACGATGACGAACAGTTCTGTCAGGTGCAGGAAACACTAAACAGAAAATAACTACCCACAAACCCAGGTGGGGAAAAGGCTATGTAAGTATGATTCTCAATCAGAGACAATGATAGACAGCTGCCTCTGATTGAGAACCAGACCCGGCCAAACACAAAGAAATAGAAAACAAAGAAATGAAGAAACTAGAATGCCCACCCTAGTCACACCCTGGCCTAACCAAAATTGAGAATAAAAGCCTCTCTATGGCCAGGGCGTGACAATAATGCCTAGTTGATTACATCACAAACGTTGTTTGCGAGAGCAGACCGCGGTTTAGAAACATTCATGTCAGCCATATCCCCTGATTGTAGCTAATCACAGTAACATTTTTGTCAAGGTCTTTATTTTATCTACCTTTGAGTAATTTGAGTTAGATATAATTCCAATAATCAATACAAGTCTTTCTTACCTGTATCAGGTAAGAAACAGGGGAGAGTGGGTAAAAGTTTGGGAAGGGGCGTAGGTCTATCCATTGTCGACCTGAAACAGGTGAGTTTACTTTATGGAAAAGTGTGTAATTCTCATAACAGTGTTTATTGTCATGTATTTCCTTCCTTATTCATAGCTTGTATCATTTGTCAGGTACATGTTCATGCATTTAGTTGTTTTGTTCCAACATGTAGGCCTAAAAGGAATGCTGTGATAACAACATAGGCATATTACCTGATGCCACCTGTTAATAATATTGTGGTAGTATATTCCACTAACACAGGCTTCCTGACATAGAGGGTATTTCATTCATTTGGTTTCAGTCCTTTGAATTCTACTAAGGGGCCAGAGTTCCTGTCAAGAAGCACGGTTTCAAATACTCCTACAGTTTTGCTTCAGTACTGCAGTTCAACTGACGCCTGGTCCAGAAAGACAAAATTCCTAATAAGACACTTTAGTCATCACCTTTGTGCACAGAACATTCATTGAAATACTCAAATAATTGTAGCTGAGAACACATTTTTTTCCATCACTCACAGCCGTAGATGTAAAAATGTTATATTCCACCATGTCTGCCATGCTTTTTTTGACGTCATCGCTGCTTGCACTGCTCCCTTTGCGCAGTGTGCATGTGCTAGTGTGCATGTGATGATGGTCCGTATAAACCGGATGCACTATAGATGGTCCATGAATTAGGGTATGCGAAAGTGAGTAGATTATCTTGGAAACAACTGTTGGCCATTTTAGACACAGTCCCCAGTTCTTATTATACCTCAGTAGTAGTGCTGCAGTGGATAGCAGCTGTCTTACGGGCTCCTGACCAATTATGCTATTTTGTGTTTTTTTTACACTGATCTCAACTATTTTTTGCACACAATGTCTCCGGCATCATTTCCTATGACCGAAAACAGCTTCTGGACATCAGTACAGCAATCACTAACCTCAATTTGGATCAACATTTCTACTTCAACAAGTCCGAAGCTCTGGAAATTATGCTTGTTTTGGACCAGACCCTAATCCCTGGGACTCGAAAAAGGAAGCAGCGTCAAAAGAGAGGCCAGCGAGGCAACATCCTGACGATACTACGGTAGGCGAGCAAATAGATCGCCATTGCCTTCTGTTCTATTGGCGAACGTCCAGTCACTTGAGATCAAACTGGATGAGCTCCATTAGAGACTATCCTATCCACGGGACCTGAACATTCTTAATATCCCATGTTTCTCTGAGCCGTGGCTGAACGGAGACATGGATAACATACTGAACATCTCGCTTGTTTTTCTATGCATCCTTAAGACCGGAAGGCAAACTCAGGTAAGATGAAGGGAGGAGGGTGTGTGTCTCTTTGTTAACAATAGCTGGTGCACAATCTCTAATGTTAAGGAAGTCTCTAGTTTTTGCTCGCCTGAGTTAGAATAGCTCATGATAAGCTGCAGACCATACTATTTACTGAGTTTGTATCTATATTTTTCGTAGCTGTATATTTACCATCCCAAACTGATGTTGTCACTAAGATTGGAATCAACAAGCTGTATTGGGCCATATGCAAACAAGAAAATGCAGATTCAGAGGCGGCATTACTCGTGGCCGGTGATTTTAATGCAGGGAAAATGTCAATACATTTTACTTCATTTTTACAATCATGTCACCTGTGCTACAAGAGGCGACAAAACTCTAAATCACATATGCTCCACATACAGAAATGCATACAAGGACCTCCTTCAACCTCCTTTTGGCAAATCTTACCATTACTCTATCCTCCTGCTTCCTGCTTTCAAGTAAGAACTCAAACAGGAATACCAGTGACACGCTCAATACAGAAGTGCCCCAATCAAGCGGATGATAAGCTACAGGACTGGTTCGCTAGCACATACTGGAATATGTTCTGGGATTTCTCCAATAACATTGGGGAGTTTACCATATCAGTCACCACCTTCATTAAGTGCATCGACGACTTCATCCCCACAGTGATAGTATGTACGTACGTACATAGCCCAACCAAAAGCCATGGATTACAGGCAACATGTGCACTGAGCTAAAGGCTAGAACTGTCACTGTCAGGAGGTGGGACACTAATCTGGAAGCTTATAAGAAATCCTGCTACGATCTCCAAAGCGTCAATACAGAACTAAAATCAGATCCTACTACACTGTCTCTGATACTTGACGGATGTGGCATGGCTTCCAAACTATCATGGTTTCCAACGGGAAACCCAGCCACTAACTGCCCAGCAACATGAGCCTACCAGACAAGCTAATTTCTTTCTATGCTCGCTTTGAGGCAAGCAACACTGAACCATGCATGAGCGCACCAGCTGTTCCTATGTGAGTAAGACCTTAACATTCGCAAGGCCATGGGGCAAGACGGAATACCAGGACGCGAACTCAGAGCATGCGCTGACTAGCTGGCAAGTATCTTCACTGACATTTTCAACCGATCACTGACCCGGTCTATAATATCAACTGGTTTCAAGAAGTCCACCATAGTCCCCATGCCCAAAAACGCAAAGGTAACCTGCCTAAATGACCATCGCCCCATTGCACTGACATCTATAGCCATTATATGTTTTGAAAGGCTGGTCAAGGCTCACATCAACACCATCATCCCAGTCACCCTGGACCCACCTGAACAAAATGAATACCTATGTAAGAATGCTGTTGATTGACTACAGCTCAGCATTCAACACAATAGTCCCCTCCAAGCTCCTCACCAAGCTCAGGACTCTGGGACTGAACACCAGCAATTAGATCCTGGACTTCCTGACGGGCCGGCTCCCAGGCAACAACTTATCCACCACACAGAACATCAACAAAGTGGCCCCTCGGGGGTGTGCGATTAGTCCCCTTAGTCCCCTCCTCCTATTCCATGTTCATCCACAACTGCGTGGCTGCACACGACTTCAACAGCATCATCAAGTTTGCTGACGAAACAATGGTGGCAGGAATGATCACCAAAGATGATGAGGCAGCCTATAGGGAGGAGGAGTGTGACCTGGCAGTGTGACCTGGCAGTGCCTCAACGTCAGCAAGACAAAGGAGCTGATCGTGGACCAAAGGAAAGGAGGGTGAGCTCGCCCCACCGAAGTGAAGCGGGTCGTGAGCTTCAAATTCCTCACTGTTAACATCACTAAGGAATTAACATGGTCCACACACAGCAACAGAGTTGTAAATAGGGCACGGCAGTACCTCTCCCCCTCAGGAGGCTGAAAAGGTTTGGCATGGGCACTCAGATCCTCAAAATATCCTACAGCTGCACCATTGAGAGCATCTTGACTGGCTGCATCACTGCTTGGTACGGCAACTGCAAGGCACCCTACCGCAAAGTGCAACAGAGGGTGGTGAGTACATCACTAGGGCTGAGCTCCCTGCCATACCAGGCGGTGTCAGGAGAAGGCCCAAACATTTTTCCAAGACTCCAACCACCCAACTCATAGACTGTTCTCTCTTCTACCGCAAGGCAAGTGGAGCAATGCACCAAGTCTGAAACCAACAGTACCCTGAACAGCATCTACCCCCAAGCCATTAACCTGCTAAATAGCTAATCAAATGGCTAACCGGGCTACCTACATTGACCCATTTATGCACTGACTCTATGCACATACACTTGACTCTACCCACACACTCACACATATGTACACTGACACCACAACACACACGTATAAAACATGCACACATACACTGCCGTTAAAAAGTTTGGAGTCACTTAGAAAAGTCCTTGTTTTTAAAAGAAAAGCTAAATTTTTGTTCATTAAAATAAAATAAAATTGATCAGAAATATAGTGTAGACATTGCTTAAATTGTGAATGACTATTTTAGCTGGAAACAGCTGATTTTGATTGGAATATCTACATAGGCGTACAGAGGCCCATTGTCAGAAACCATCACTCCTGTGTTCCAATGGCACGTTGTGCTAGCTAATCCAAGTTTATCATTTTAAAAGGCTAATTGATCATTAGAAACTCCTTTTGCAACAATGTTAGCACAGCTGAAAACTGTTGCCCTGATTAAAGAAGCAATACAACTGGCCTTCTTTAGACTAGTTGAGTATCTAGAGCATCAGCACTTGTGGGTTTGATTATAGGCTCAAAATGGCCAGAAACAAATAACTTTCTTCTGAAACTCATCAGTCTATTCTTTTTCTGAGAAATTAAGGCTTTTCCATGCGAGAAATTGCCAAGAAACTGAAGATCTCGTACAACGTTGTGTACTGCTCCCTTCACAGAACAAACTGGCTCTAAGCAGAATAGAAAGAGGAGTGGGAGGCCCCGGTGCACAACTGAGCAAGAGCACAAGTACATTGGAGTATCTAGTTTGAGAAACAGACGCTTCACAAGTCCTCAACTGACAGCTTCATTAAATAGTACCGACAAAACACCAGTCTCAACGTGAACAGTGAAGAGACGACTCCAGGATGCTGGCCTTCTAGGCAGAGTTCCTCTTTCCAGTGGCTGTGTTCTTTTGCCCATCTTAATCTTTTATTTTTATTGGCCAGTCTGAGATAGGGCTTTTTTTTTGCAAATTTGCAACTCCCGGTGTCGCCTCTTCTCTGTTGACATTGAGACTGGTGTTTTGCATGTACTATTTAATGAAGATGTCCTGTTTATTGGTTGCATGTAGGCTAGGTTAGAAGCCTTGCCTACAGCTTTATAAAACATTGAGCTTTCAACACAATTTGTGATACATTTTCTGTAGGATATTGCATTTAGGCCTAGAGATAAATAGATGTAGTAGATATAACTAGATGCACCAGCCCTACAGTGGAATATATTTGAATTGGTTTGTTGACTTTGAATACTGGTCCTAATTGAATAATCATCTCAGGACGATATGCTCATAACATTCACTATGCAATTACCATGAGGTATTACACAAATTACCCTGACAGTCGTGAAATTAAACTACAGCTGTAACTCCCTCCATTTGGATGGCTGTGACTAATTCCAAATGGGCAACGCATATAAATGACCGTGTGCCATGTAATAAAAAAAAACTATCTATTTGGCTTTGAATGTGGAAATTAGAGCATGCAGGGTGTGTATTGAGAGCCTGATCGGTGCTGCATTTCATTTGCACGCGTTTTCATGTGTCATCAGTGAGCGCTTCACCACCTCTGCACTACCGCTGAAGCCCGGGGATGCGCAGAATGTTAATACATCTCGACTCAGAGATCACTCTGTCACAGTATTCCTCCAGACTGGCAGCATTTTTGGAGTGTCTTGGTTGTTGAAGGACTAAACCAAAGCACCTGTGAGTGAGAAGGCGACCTCGGAGTTGAAGCTCTGTCACTGCTGAGCTAATTGTTTGGGTGCCTCGGGATTACATCGAGGAGCATCTCCACCAAACCAAGAGGAGAGAGGCATATGCGGGACTTTTTACGAGTGTAGTGTGCACGGACTGGGATTCTGTGGACCAGCGTTTACGCGCAACCTCTCGATGGGATTCTGAATGAGAGAACCAAAGCTGCTACGAAAATGTATATATATTTTTAAAGGACATAGAGACACTCGATAAATACCACCACTTATGTCCGGCTCATTTCTCTGATCATACAATTTCATGAAGAGGAAAAAACATTCTGTTTAACAACTCAGTGAGTATTTATTAGTTGACTTGATAAGCTTCTACATATGTCAAAAGGCTACTTTAAAATGTCTCTCATAATAGTGGGTACATTGCATGTCAGTATGAGTGTCTATGCATTCCACAATCGCTCCTCATAGGCTATTAGACTACAAGTATTTTTCGAAATGCTGGGAAGTTTATTTTTAATTTTCAATAAATGAAAAGGCAGTGAGAAATATCCGAATGATTTTATAGTTAGCAATGTTATGGCAACTGCAACGTAAATCACACGGTCCATTGTTATGGTTGGTTTTGTGGCTAGCAAGAACAGCCAAATGAGAGGTAAAAACACCTACGGGGCTGAATTATTCCCGAACACTGCAATATACCCCTGACATCTATTACTACAGAGGAAAGGATTGTGTCCATTTTATTTGAGCTCAATTGGTTTTGAAATCCCTTCTGAAGAGTGGCAATCTTTTTCTTGCTTCACATTTTCACTTATGGGCAGTGGCAAAGGTGAAACAGAAACAACACCCTGATTCAATAATTTATTACACTTCCTGTCTTCTGAATTGTAGAAAAAGCTATTTCATGTTAAAAACAAATATATTGAAGTGTGTAAGGGGGCACCATCAGACGGGATATATAATGGTTGTGCATGATCATCTCATGCATAATTGAGCCGTGAATGGCTGCTCCAGGCTACTGAGATCTGTCTTGGTGCTCAGGCAGCTCTGTTAACTCATCTAGGGCACAAGGGGCTGCTTTGCTTTGTGCGGTGCGGCCAGGGAAGGTACAGTAGTCTTCATAGCTCTTGACTGCAGATAGGCTATAATGCTGAGGTTGGTTGCAACAGAGCCCCCTTTCTCCACATAGTCAGATGCACCTTGTTTCTCTTGAACACAATCTTTTCCATATTAAACTGTGATTAGTCATCCAACACATAATTCAATTATGCTTTTAATTATGTTGTTATGCTTTTAATTATGTTGCTGGCATTGTATTGTGTATTGTATTTTTCCTGATAAGTACCTTGACTCCTCTGACTGTGTGGAATGATTGCCTACAGGCTGCCCTCTGGGGGACCTTTGTGACCAAAACCGTGTCACGTTTGTTCTATTTTCTCTAGCTAAATGCATATATGAATGTCTCAAAACTCTTGTCTCTTCTGTTTTGACCATATAGTGGACCCCTTAAAAAAGATAGAACTCAAGCTGCAGCAGAATTGCACATGCTCAGCCAATACACATCTTCAAAGTATGAGCTATTCATGGGGGATTTTGATCCCTCTCCTCTATTCATGTTTATTTATAGATTTCTCTAGCATGATTTGCTCATCTCATTTTGTGGCTAACAAGAACAGCCAAATGAGAGGTGAAAACATCATAAGTGCCTATGGTGCTGAGTTATTCCTGAACACTGCAATATACCCCTGACATCTATTACTACAGAGGAAAGGGTTGTGTCCCTTTATTTGAGCTCAATTGGTTTTGAAATCCCTTCTGAAGAACATCAGAGTGGCAATCTTCTTACAGTAAGTGCATTTCTGTTTTGAATATAGTGCTGTACATGGATGCACAGAGATCTAGCTCTAGTCTAGAGATAATCTGTCCTTCTACCTCTTCATTCCACACATCCCACACCTCCAACCCAGTGATGTATCTATGGCTATTGGGATGGGGGTCTGGAGATATGCGACCACAATGATGGGGTTGTGGAACGGATCACTTCTCACTGTCTGATAAAGTGATGCTACAGAGGTTTTGTATAATTTCAGCCAGTAGTCTTGAAAGCAGTGCTCACAAGCCATAACAGGTCCTCGAAAATTATGCACAGTTGTGTACTACGTCATTTGTCCATTCATATATGTTATGTCGTTGCTATTCGTACGATATGTTACACATTTGTAAGTGCTTAAGATCCCAGACTGCATCTTTAAGTGCATTTACTCTTCTGCCTGGCCCCATGGTTTGCAGAAGCTGCTGGGTTCACCAATGCATTGGACTCTTTGTTAACATCTGAGGGAATGGCTGGATTATACTGTCTGTTGTCTTTTGAACAGTGTGGCCTTCCAGGAATTATTTTGTTTTTCACAGTTATAAGAACCTTCCTTCTTTGGCAACATGTTTTCACCAGATCAGATCAGTCACCCCACCCTTTGTGCACAGCTGTTATTGGGGTGTTAAACAAATTCTCTCACTTAATGTGTGAAAACATTTAATTTCTTCCCCTGAAAATATCTTGCTACATAAAATGTAGATTCATGGATTACATTTGTGACATATTGATTGTCTTCAAATGCAATATTGTTGATTAAAAACCTTAATCTTTACAAATAATTTTAAATGTTGAGGTTTGGCGTTACTTTCTCATTTTCAGTTAACCATTCATCTGTTATACTATACTGTAGCTACATAAAACAATTGTGACTCAACGTCACTATAATGTTTCTCTGAGTGACAGAAGTGAGAAACGCAATAACATTTGCCTCTTTTTGGGCTCTGTCTATATTACTCATTGATGTGATCTGTGCATTTTTGGTCTTAATCACAGCCAGTTTGTCAGTTCTAATCATATGTTATCTTATGCACGCATGTATCTAATGACATGTCAATCAGTCATCTTTATGGAACGTCTCAGTGTTCTGCATTATGTGATGAGCTTCCATGGCAGCTGCACTTAAAACAGCAGACAGAGACATCTCAGGAGAGGCATTCATATGATTATGTAAAACCATTCTTTAATTGGATGGAAATGGTACAAAGTTTTAAGGAGAGCAAGGGAGGCAGTAAAGTAAGAGGTTACAAAATATATTCCAAGTCACTACATTGAAATGGTCTTGGACAAACACCGTTCAGTTACTCAGCTCAGTGCATTTAGAACATCATTGTGTAACAATCTCAAAGACTTCTTTCAATGCCCTTGTTCTGTTCTTTAATACCCAACTTTGATATCCTAACCATGTGCAATGCAACATTTATTCATCCTCATTGGCCCATGTGAAATTAAGTCTACTCAGTAGCCGGATCGCTGGATAAACTAAACAGTGAGGCACACTCAGATGACGATGAGCTCATTATCTTTCTTGGGTAAATCACGGCGCATGGTGGAACTTAGAATTGTAATCATCTCTCTGGTCGATGCTGGCCTTTTCCTACGGAGTGCAATAATAGTGATTACAGCACAATTATATGTATCCTGTTCTAAAAAGAGACAATCTTCAATATGAATGAGGTTTTAGATGGGGCTTGTCTTGTCATACAGTGAATAGCCTACCTATGATCTGCTTTTCTAATCTAACTGTGTAACAGTGTCTCCTTTTGAGGTGTACACTACAGTATATGCTGGTCCAGCTTTGTTTGCCATAGGTCATGTTGCATCAGAAAACAGCTCACCCTCTCTCTCATGTTGTGATGGAACCTCTCTCCTTTACTCCTGCCATTATTAGATTCTTTGGAATTATGCATCCCCTCAGGGGAGAACAAATGCCTTTAACCACCTATCCTATCATTTATGCACCAAACAACAGCCCCTCTAACCAAGAAGTCATCTAATTTACTCTGGGATACGTTTAGCCATTGACTTTCATTAGGCTTAGCTATTGTGAAGGTGAAACTGTGATGCCTCATTACATTTGGCAGAGCAATCTCGTATTCATAATTTCACTTCACCTCCGCCAGTGCGTAATGATATCCAGCCATCCTTACCATTATAGTACATGGCCAAATAGAAGACAGACTGTCATTATAATGCATACCTACACTGAGTGTACAAAACATTAAGGACACCTTCCTAATTGAGTTGCACCCCCCCCCCCCCCCCTTTTTGCACTCAGAACAGCCTTAATTCATCAGAGCATGGACTACAAGGTGTCGAAAGCGTTCCACAAGGATACTGGCCCATGTTGACTTCAATGCTTCACACAGATGTGCCAATGCCCATGTTGACTCAAATGCTTCCCACAGTTGTGTCAAGTTGGCTAGATGTCCTTTTGGTGGTGGACCATTCTTGATAGACACAGGAAACTGTTGAGCGTGAAAAGCCCAGCAGCGTTACAGTTCTTGACACAAACTGGTGCGCCTGGCACCTACTACCATACCCTGTTCAAAGGCACTTACATTTGTTGTCTTGACCCTCTGAATGGAACCCATACACAATCCATTTCTCAATTGTCTCGAAGCTTAAAAATGCTTCTTAACCTGTCTCCTGTCCTTCTTCTACACTGACTGAAGTGGATTCACTTGGGCCACCCGAGTGGGCACTGCATCCCAGTGCATAAGGTGTCACTACAGACACCCTGGTTTGAATCCAGGCTGTATGACAACCGGCCGTGATTGGGAGTCCCATAGGGCGGTGCACAATTAGCCCAGTGTCGTCCGGGTTTGGCCAGTGTAGGCTGTCAATGTAAATAATATTTGTTCTTAACTGACTTGCCTAGTTAAATACATTTTTATTTTTTAAATGTTTTAAAACAAGTAGCGTTAATAAAGGGTCATAGCTTTCACCTGGGTTTACCTGTCATGGACAGAGCATGTGTCTTTCATGTTTTGTATTTGCAGTATAAGCTCTTCATTTTTGATGAACTCAGTGGAGATATTTTGCTTGACATGTTGACTGCCCAACTTGATTTCTCCCACAAGCAGGGGTTCCAACATGTCAAGCAAAGTCTTCACCAGCGTATGTAAGCAAAAACCATTTAGGCCAACCTCTCTGCTCAGCCTGGAAAGAGTGGCCAAAAGGGTGTTTAGCATCCCCAGTGGCTAAATGTGGAGAGTATATTCTCCGCTGCTGACCGGCTCTCCAGGTACCATCGCATGAGCCTGAAGCCACAGACTGGCCAAACTTGTGTTTCTAAAAATGAATTCAAAGTCACTAATAAGTCATTTTTCATTTAATTTGTATTTAATTCTAAGTAAGTCACAGACTATATGCACAATTTATAGACTATAATGATTTAATACAATGAAATGTTGTTTAAATGCTGCGCGTTTATGTCCCTAATAATAATAATAATTTAGCCTAAATAATCAGTTTTCCCCCTTCTTAGGCTCCTTGTCCGGCCTCCTGACCTATTTAGAGTGTTTATATGCTGCTTAATATGACATGTAACCTATTTGAAATTATGTGAGCTTCTTAAATTCACCTTTTTCATGTTTATTCAAATGCTTTTCATTCAAATCCTTATGGTTTGGTTTCAATACTTTAACTATTTGTAGATCCAGGTAGTCACACAAATAGATGGGTGTTGGTTAAATTGGGATTTTAATGAATGGATTGAATTTGGAGCGGGAGTTGTTTTTCCTGTGAGCATGGAGCGGTAGGAAAGGACATGGAGCCCAAGCACCGTTCCATGAGCAATGAGCGGGATTTCCAACAGCTCAACTCCGCTCACATACTCTGGTCTCCACTGAGGTTGTCAAAATAAAGAGCTCATCTTGAAAATACTAGAGGTACAGTCGGTCCTCCTTGGGTCCCTGCATTAGACCGGGAAGGATAGGATGGGATGACTGGGATGGAGCAGAGCAAACCAGACACACTGAGGAATGTGGCACACATCTCTACCCAGTTCGATCTCAAAGCGTGTAATCCAATGTGACACAATTTTACAGTGGCAAAATGCCCCCTAAAACTTGAAAGACACCAGGAAATCCACTCTGAGACACACTGTGCCCCGTAATTACAGCAGATGAGGAACAATTGCTGGCACTAGGACCATGGTGCTAAACCAGCACTGGTCGGAAGATTATGTAATCTATAACCAAATTAGATCCCCCCCCCCCCCCTGAAGAGTGTGTTCTAGGCGACAGTGTAGGTGGCTTCAGGAGGCTGGTGCTTCTTGCACAATGTGACTCATTACAATGGATATACAATAACTGCTAGGCCTATACTGCTCCCTTTAATTAAACTGCATACACAATTCTGTCTTGGTTTGTAAAACATTTTAAGACGATGAAACCATAGTTTTATATGCCATATTACTGCTATATTAAGAATGCAAAAGATAGTAGTGCCCTATTGGGTTAATCCACAAAAGTGTCACGTTCTAAGAATGTGGAGAAGGGATAGGATGCTTAATCCTGAGAGGCATATCAGTTACCTGTGGTAACAGGGATGTATTGTCGGTCATAGCTTTAGGAAAGAAAGCTTAAATTGGAATTGTAGAAAATAGGCACAAGTTCCAGATCAGAAATTGTTTAACCTGTTAAGCCTATAGGGGCGCTATTTCATTATTGGATAAAAAAGCGTGCCCGTTTTAACAAAAGGCTAAGCTTGAGAGCTAGCATATTTATTTCATTTCATTTGCGATTTTCATGAATAGTTAACGTTGCGTTATGCTAATGAGCTTGCCGGGATAAATACACTCCTGGATACAGGTTTTTTTGGTAGCCAAACGTGACGCACCAAACGGAGCGATTTCTCCTAAAGAAATAATCTTTCAGGAAAAACTGAACATTTGCTATCTAACAGAGTCTCCTCATTGAAAACATCTGAAGTTCTTCAAAGGTAAATTATTTTATTTGAATGCTTTTCTGGTTTTTGTGAAAGTGTTGCCTGCTAAATGCTAACGATAATGCTAAAGCTAAATGCTACGCTAGCTACTGTTACACAAATGATTGTGTTCCTATGGTTGAGAAGCATATTTTGAAAATCTGAGATGACAGTGTTGTTAACAAAAGGCTAAGCTTGAGAGCTAGCATATTTATTTAATTTCATTTGCGATTTTCATGAATAGTTAACGTTGCGTAATGGTAATGAGCTTGAGTCTGTATTCACGATACCGGATCCGGGATGGGTAGATCAGAGAGGTTAAATGCCCATTAGATTACTTGTCAGACAATATTATGTATGGTGCATGTGAACTCAAATCAAATCAAATCAAATGATATTAGCCACATGCGCCGAATACAACAGGTAGACCTTACAGTGAAACGCTTACCTACGAGCCCCTAACCGAACCCCTAATAAAAAATATGGATAAGAATAAGAGATAAAAGTAACAAGTAATTAAAGAGCAGCTGTAAAATAACAATATATACAGGGGGGGTGCTGGTACAAAGTCAATGTGCGGGGGCACTGGTTAGTTGAGGTAGTATGTACATGTAGGTAGAGTTAATTAAAGTGACTATGCATAGATGACACCAGGACTGGTGTGGAGAGGGGGGGGGGGACAATGCGAAGAGTCTGGGTAGCAATCAGGGTGCTCTCGATGGTGCAGCTGTCAAACATTTTGAGGATCTGAGGACCCATGCCAAGTCTTTTCAGTCTCCTGGGGGGAATAGGTTTTGTCGTGCCCGTATCATGACTGTCATGGTGTGCTTGGGCCATGTTAGTTTGTTGGTGATGTGGACACCAAGAAACTTGAAGCTCTCGACCTGGTCCACTGTAGCCCTGTTGATGAGAATAGGGGCGTACTCGGTCCTCTTTTTCCTGTAGTCCATAATCATCTCTTTTGTCTTGATCACGTTGAGGGAGAGGTTGTTGTCCTGGCACCACATGGCCAGGTCTCTGACCACCTCCCTAAAGGCTGTCTTGTTGTTGTCGGTGATCAGGCCTACCACTGTTGTGTCATCGGCAAATTTAATGGTGGTGTTGGAGTCGTGCCTGGCCGTGCAGTCATGAGTGAACAGGGATTACAGGATGGGGCTGAGCACGCACCCCTGAGGGGCCCCAGTGTTGAGGATCAGCGTGGCGGATGTATTGTTACCCACCCTTACCACCTGGGTGCGGCCCATCAGGAAGTCCAGGATCCAGTTGCAGACGAAGGTGTTTAGTCCCAGGGTCCTTATCTTATTGATGAGCTTTGAGGGAACTATGGTGTTGAACGCTGAGCTCTAGTCAATGAATAGCATTCTCACATAGGTATTCCTTTTGTCCAGGTGGGAAAGGGCAGGGTGGAGTGCAATAGAGACTGCATCATCTGTGGATCTGTTGGGGCGGTATGCAAATTGGAGTGGGTCTAGGGTTTCTGGGATGATGGTGTTGATGTGAGCCATGACCAGCCCTTCAAAGCACTTCATGGCTACAGACGTGAGTGCTATGGGTCGTTAGTCATTTAGGCAGGTTACTTTAGTGTTCTTGGGCACAGGCACTATGGTGGTCTACTTAAAACATGTTGGTATTACAGACTCGGACAGGGAGAGTTTGAAAATATCAGTGAAGACACTTGCTAGTTGGCCTGTGCATGCTCGCAGTACACATCCTGGTAATCCGTCTAGCCCTGCGGCCTTGTGAGTGTTGACCTGTCTAAAGGTCTTACTCACATCGGCTGCGGAGAGCGTGATCACACAGCCTTCCGGTACAGCTGGTGCTCTCATGCATGTTTCAGTGTTATTTGCCTCGAAGCGAACATAGAAGTAGTTTAGCTTGTCCTGTAGGCTCGTGCCACTGGGCAGCTCTCAGCTGTGCTTCCCTTTGTAGTCTGTAAAGGTTGGCAGGCCCTGCCACATCCGACGAGCGTCAGAGCCGGTGTAGTACGACTTGATCTTAGTCCTGTATTGATGCTCAGTTCAGACTTTGTGAGCATGGCATAGGCTCAATGGAAAAACTTATTTCTAGCTTCTGACTGTGAAACCAGGTTTGAAAGCTTTTGAAAGGGAATATTGAAAACCTTAGTAAGTAACCCAATGCAAAAATAATCAAATAATTTAGGAGTGATTTCATGTAATATATGTATCATGTATCATTTCAATGGATTATGAGGTAATGGAATACATATCCACAAACTCAGGACTAATGCACACATTTCATTTAATTGGGCTAAGATTTCTGTCATGAGACCTTCATCAGAGCAGGGATGGATTATAAATTAAAATGACAAGCAAGGGGCTTCCGGTATTGCGCTGAGCTGATCAGTCGTGTCTTTTTCAGCTCCGCTACAAATTTGAAATACATCCTGAAATAAGTTCACCCTTAAGCTTAATGTACCAGGAAAGGCAGTGATAGTTTATTAGCTTCGAAAACCCACAATGCCGACAAAGAAAAGTCATACCAAAAAGGCAGACTTAATAAGTGAAAGTTTAAAGTCTGAGGACGAAGGCGTTGCGCTAGCTTCATGTGCTAGAGGTGGAAGCAGGACTGAGGCGACAAACATGTGCAGTGCCGTTATCTCCAAAGATATCTTCAAGGCCATCAAAGATATGCAGAATTATCTATCAAATTCGAAAATGTACTGTCTGCAGTGGATGACATTACTCACCTGTGTGTGGATCTATTGAGCACCTTATACGGAGTGTCACTGGGAGGGGGAGGTCTGTTAGAGACTGAGGTAAGATGGTTAATCACACGTTCATGCTTGATTGTTAGGCATGTGTTTTTGTACGTTGACGTGCTTTAAAGCGTCCTTTGTGTTTTTGTTTATGGTGGTAACAGAGGTCTATTGGTATATTAGGCTGATCCAATGTGCTCTTATGGGGCAATGTTCTATTTCAAGTGTACCTGGTAAAGTCGATGACTCATAGTGTTAAGGTTAAATTTACATCCTGGAACTGAATGGGATTAAATAAAATCGGCAAAATAAAACAGGTAATAAGTAGATCAAAACAACTTCAGGCGAAGATCATATTTTTGCAAGAATCACATCTATTATCTGGCGACATTCCTAAGATATGCCTGGGTGGCCTGGGAAAATCATTGCAGTCTCACTTAGTTCCCATGCAAGGGGAGTTATTATTCTTATCCATAAGTCCATTCCATATCAGATATTGCAAACAATTTGTGATCCTGCCGGCAGATATGTTATTATTATTATGTACCTTGCTGTCCGAGCAGTTCACGAAGATCACTCTGTTCCCAACGAAGATGTCTCTGAATTCTTTAATTATTTGTTTTTAAACCTTTCCACACTTCCAGGTAATTATATTGTTGCAGGAGACTTTAATTGCACTTTGGATCCTGTTAAAGATCGCACTCCAGGTTCGAACTACTCCCACATTACGCTTTATGAAGGATTTAAACTTAATAGAGATTTGTCGAGAAATGAAACCAGATGATGTGGAATACTCCTGTTACTCTAGCACTCACCAGACCTATTCCTGAATCGATAATTGTTTGATCTGAGCAGCATTATGCTCTACAATTAAAAATTGCTTTAATGGTAGCATTGTTATATTTTCTAATTTAGTAGGTGACCCACCTAAACGGCGCTTCCAACCTAAATGGCTGCAAGATACAAGTTTTACAGAATACATTGGACAGCAAATTGACGTATACTTTTCAATTTAATACAGCAGACTTCAACTTGCACTAGATGGGAAGCCTCTAAAGGTTTCATAAGGCGTCAAATTATACATTTCACCAGCTCAAAGTAAAAAAATACTTGTCAGAAAAGGAAATGACCTGAAACCAAAATTAAAACTCTGGAGAGAGAAATTTTCCTCACCAGTTTCACAGGTGCACACAAGAAGTTGCTCTTGTTCAGGGCTCAATATAACATCATTTCTATGGGTAGAGCTGCAGCAAGCTTATTGAGACTAAACCAATTTTATTATGACCAGGGTGAAAAAGCTGGGAAGCTGTTGGCCTGGCGAATCAAACAGCACTAAACCGAGAGAGCAATCAATTCAATTCAGGATGCAGGGGGAGCTGTGATGGTAGACCCTCGGCAGATAATACCTTTAAATCCTTTTATGAAAAATGATATGCATCAGAGTATCCTCCTGAAAATGATACCCAGGCTAGCTTTTTAGATAGATTGGAGTTTCCCAACATTTCTGATGAATCTAAGGATATTCTTAATGCTGAGCTGACTGTGTAGGAAATGTCCAATGCAATTGATAGTATGAGGGTGGGAAGGGCATCTGGCCCATACATCTACAAGAGATTTAAAAACAAACTGTGCACTCTCCTCCTGGATATGTTTTAGGAATCTTATGAAAATGGTCTCCTGCACCCTTTTTTGAGAGGAGCTCTGATCAATCTGCTCCTAAAACCTGGAAAGCTGCATACTCTGTCAATCACCACATCCTTATCAGCAGACTCAACAGCCTTGGTTTCTCAAATGATTGCCTCGCATGGTTCACCAACTACTTCTCTGTGTCAAATCGGAGGGCCTGTTGTCCGGGCCTCTGGCAGTCTCTATGGGGGTGTCACAGGGTTCAATTCTTGGGCCGACTCTATTCTCTGTATACATCAATCATGTCGCTCTTGCTGCCAGTGAGTCTTGGATCCACCTCTACGCAAACAACACCATTCTGTATACTTCTGGCCCCTCTTTGGACACTGTGTTAACTAACCTCCAGACGAGATTTAATGCCATACAACTCTCCTTCCGTGGCCTCCAACTGCTCTTAAATGCAAGTAAAACTAATGCATGCTCTTCAACCGATCGTTGCCCGCACCTGCCCGCCCGTCCAGCCTCACGTTTTAGTCCTATCTGGTGAAACCACAGTTTCCCTCCTGGGAGAGCTGATCCAGGTTTCCAACTATGGGCCATCAAGTGTTTAATAATCTTGTTAGGGCTAGGGGTTATGCTAGCGGAAAAGGCAGAGAATGAAATTAAAAAATATTTTTTTGAAGTATTTAGCTTTCATACATTCACAAGTGCAAAACATCAAATTAAAGCTTAAATTCTTGTTAATCTACACATCATGTCCGATATCAAAAAGGCTTTACAGCGAAAGCACACCATATGATTATGTTAGGTCAGAGCCTAGTCACGAAAACACATACAGCCATTTTCCAGCCAAAGAGAGGAGTCACAAAAAGCAGAAATAGAGAGAAAATTAATCACTAACCTTTGATCTTCATCAGATGGCACTCAGGACTTCATGTTACACAATATATGTATGTTTTGTTCGATAAAGTTCATATTTATATCCAAAAATCTCAGTTTACATTGGCGCATTATGGTCGAAGACATCCGGCGGATTTTCAGAGAGCCACATCAATTTACAGAAATACTCATCATAAACTTTGATAAAAGATACAAGTATTATGCACAGAATTATAGATATACTTCTCCTTAATGCAACCGCTGTGTCAGATTTAAAATAATCTTCATCAGAATGCACTACCCGGCATCCCAGTTCCACAATACATTTTAGTTTTGTTCGATAACGTCCATCATTTATGTCCAAATACCTCCTTTTTGTTAGCGCTTAGTAAACAAATCCAAACTCACGAGGCGCGGCCAAGTCCAGGCGAAAGTTCAGACGACAAGTTCAAAAAGTTATATTACAGTTCATAGAAACATGTCAAACGATGTATAGAATCAATCTTTAGGATGTTTTTAATATAAATCTTCAATAATGTTCCAACTGGAGAGTTCCTTTGTCTTTAGAAATACAATGGAACGCAGGTCGCACTCACAGGTGCATGATCAGCTCATGGCCTTCTGCCAGACCTCTGGTTGAAACAGCTCTCATTCGCCCCCACTTCACAGTAGAAGCCTCAAACAATGTTCTAAAGACTGTTGACATCTAGTGGAAGCCTTACGAAGTGCAATATGACCCCATAGACACTGTATATTCGATAGGCAATGAGTTGAAAAACTACACTTTCCCACTTCCTGGTTGGATTTTTCTCAGGTTTTCGCCTGCCATATGAGTTCTGTTATACTCACAGACATCATTCAAACAGTTTTAGAAACTTCAAAGTGTTTTCTATCCAATACTACTACTAATATGCATATATTAGCTTCTGGGCCTGAGTAGCAGGAAGTTTATTCTGGGCATGCTTTTCATCCGAATGTGAAAATGCTGCCCCCTATCCCAAACATGTTTTAAGGAAAGTTTGAGACCTGTATAAAGACGGTATTTTTATGTCACTTGAAGTACTCATAGCAAAGTATGACATTCCTAGAAAACAGTTTTTAAAATATTTACAGCAAAGGAGCTTCCTCATAGTTGCCCAAATCCAAAACCTAACATAACCCCTTCTGTCCACTTTAGAAAATACGATCTCAACCCATTGTAATGGTAAGGGTAGAATTTCAGCTCTACACAATATGCAACCAAATCCTCTGCGCACACACTGAACTCTTGGAAGGAAGATATTTGGAAGGACATAGACTTGGACAAATGGAGTAGTTAGTATATGTACTAAGGCTCAGACACAAACTGTGAATACTCGGCTAAAACTATTGCAGTACAATTGGTTGATGTGAACATATGTAACCCCTGCTAAGTTAAATACGTTTAATAGTACAATTCCAGATATATGCTACAAGTATAATCAGTCTAAAGGAACTCTGTTTCACTGTCTGTGGCACTGTGAGAAAATCCAAGATTTTTAGGAGGTATCACATATGATATCCCAAATAGTGTCAGTAAAATTGCCTCTCCATCCCAAAGTGTTTATCCTGGGGTTGTACCCAATCAGTAATCATCTAACAGATCAAGTTCAAACACTTATAGATATGTGCTTGTTGCAAGCAAAACGCTTGATAGCTCTTGCCTGGAAAAGTGTGAACAGGCCTAGTATTGCCCAATGGCTTAGGGAAATGTCATCTTGCCTAATAATGGAAAAGATAACATATACGGTTAAAGGTAAACAAGACACTTTTGAAGAGATTTGGGGACCATTTTTGGATTTTGTTGAGCAGAGCGATGTGTGTGAAATATTGGCTAATGAAGGGAACTCTGGGTAGTGTACTATTCCTTCCAAGAGTTCAGTTTGTGCGCAGGGGATTCAGTTGAGCCAGACTCTAGCATATTGTATAGAGCTGAAATTATCATTAAAATAGGTTGAGATCTGTTATGTTTTGTGCATGTGGGGTTGTGGTGAGAGATATCTGATTTGGCTTGTGGCACTGTGTTTCATCTGAAATTTGTTCCAATTATGTTCTATACTATTGGATCAGACCACTGTAAAATGTAATTTTGGTGGTTTTATGCTTCTGTAACACTTTTGTTTCGTCTTAGTTGTTTCATCATTTATTTTTTTATTTTTTTTGTTTCTGTTAACTTTTTATGTGGTTTTGCTATAATTATTTTTCCTGTAATATCTCTGCTTATCTGTCTTATTAAATAAAAATCTATAAACGTATTGTTCAATTAAAATATATATATATATCCCACCTCTGCAAAAATGGGATGCATATTGAGAGAATAAACTTTTTTTTCTGCTAGTCAAAGGAGACACAGAAGACCGGTAGTGTTTTGAAAGGAACATTTATCTATAGTATTTATTCACAAATGCGTAAGTTTCTCATTGTATGCTGTTACCAGCAGTATGTGCCACATATTAGGCTATATATTAGTATCTGCTAACTGTATGGTGTCTGCCAGTTTCTATTAATAGGCTGAGGAAAGTCAATTTTGAGGTCAATCATTTCCAACCCCCTCTTTCCTGTGATGTTTAGCAGATTTGTGCTTGTTGCTCAGATTCACACGAAATCCACTGAGATGGTTTAGTCATGAAAAAACAGGCCCACTTAGCAATTATTTGTGTCACTATTCCATTACTTTGTCCAAGATATACAGTAGATCCATAGACTAGGGAATGTTTTTTTATACTTTGATTCATTGCAGCTGAATCATATCCACACTTTTTCCAAGTTTGATACATATTATCTTTCTAAGAGTTTGTCTAGACCAGGTATTATGGAGAACATTTTAAAGTGTCACATATTTTTATTTAACTAGCCAGTTAAGTCAGTTAAGAATAAATTATTCTTTTCAATGACAGCCTAGGAACAGGGGTGTTCAAGGGCAGAACAACAGATTTGTACCTTGTCAGCTCGGGGGTTTGAACTTGCAACCTTCCGGTTACTAGTCCAACGCTCCAACCACTAGGCTACCCTGTAATGTGCATGTGTTGTCCTTAGTGAGTGGATTTCATTTACACTGCTTTCACTGTTTGTTTTTTACTTCAAGTCTTCTAAAAACTATTGAAGAATAAAGAACATGAATAGTGCAACTTTTGCAATACTGGAATCATGTTCTGTTGTTGAATGCTTGTCATATTTGGCTCAAAATGTCTTATTTTAATTATTTCTATAATTACTTTCCCCTTAGATTAAGATTCTCGTAATCAAGGGAGGACATTCCATTCACAAGCAATTGGATGAGAGTCGTATTTGCCCTTGGCAACTGAAGATGATGTTACTATGGAAACGACTTCTGCTGCTATCAATCATTGGTTGCCTTGCCGGTAAGATGTTTTACTACACATTTTATTCAGGAAGAGGTATTTACAGTTATCATTCTACAAGTTCCTAATCCTGTATGATTTTCCATCAGTGGAATGATTCATGTTTATATTAACGTTGTTACTTGCAAAATGTAAGTAGGCCTTATTGCTCTTTTTGTTACAAATGAGAAACTGGTATGCATTTTTGGCAAGTTTACTGCAATACCGCTCAATGGAGCACTGTTTGAAGTTGACAGTATGACACTGATGTGTGTGCCCTATGTTGTCTATTTGGTCTCATATGGAAATGTAAGAGATCTCATGCTTATGGTGTTGCCTACATCATCTTAAAGTGCTATATGCATTTTCCGGATTCGGCTTGACAGTGTGCTATGAACTAAAATGAACCATTCTATGCACTGACTACACAATTCTACAGATTCTGTATTGCATTACTTTGGATGACAGGCAGATTCCAAGCCTAGTATTTGCAACCAACCATATTATATTTTATACAGACAAGGTTAAATTGATTAAAATGCAGTTTTTCATTTACGCTAGGCTACTTCCCCTGTTGCCCTTCAGCCATCTCTTGGGCAGCCTACTGCATTTGCACCTCCAGGGACATCTGGGATTCCATTCCTATTCCTGTGTATGAGATGTCAGAGATCCTTATCAGAATCCTTGGGATGGAACTACGCCTGTATTTCATCCCAAACCACTTGCCACACTGACCCTGTGGTCAACTGGGATTGGGATGAAAATCTCTCTCTCACTCTCTCTTTCTCTCTTTTTCCACTGAAAGACAACCACAGCAAATAATAATTATAAATAATAATAATATATTAAACTTGTATAGTGCTATTCATTACATTAAATAAATATCAAAGTGCTAATAGGAGGTTGAATTGTTTTAGCGTGTGCAAATGACATTGCAAATCCCAATGTATGTCATTTTGATTGTTTTGACATAGCTTATAGCTAATTCACAGCTATTTCTCAAAGGAAGGTGGTGTAGACTAAATCAGCATAGCTAATATAACCATCAAACTTAGCATGTGACTTTAATATCTATGACCTCAGTCAAATGGTTCCTGGGGAAGGCAGCACTGCAGGCACTGGGGTTGTATGTGAAAAAGTCCATAGGATATTGAGATAAATCAACCTCACTAGGTATTACATGTCTAAATCATGTTGAAACCGTTCCTTACTTTTTAAAATGGAAGAGCCGTTGCACACTGGGAATCCAATGTTCTTCAGTAAGTATACTGTCCTATAGGAGAGATTGATGCAGCAGGGTTTGGAGACATCGAAATCGGATGGCCAAAAAGTTGAAAGTGTTGAGTTATTGATTGGCCACTTTTGATGGACTGCACTCTTCCGAATGATGCAGCATTCCAACAACTAATTGAATGTGTAGGCTTTAAGGGTCTCAACAATCAACACAGGTATCCAAAACATAAGGTCTTAATTTACAAATAAAAACGTCCAAAATATTTTGAGGTTTGCACAGTGATGTAACACTAACAAAGCAGGAGAGATTTGTTGCTTATCATAAATCGTCTTGCTTCCAAATGGATTCACACAGCTGCAAGCATGTGACTGACGTTTCAACGGCACATGAAGTCTCCATGGTTTTTGCACTGCTCAGATGATTTTTGTGGTGCCAACATTGAATTAGTTCTGCCAACAAGAAGGTTTTTCATGGATAAACTATTAGAATCATCGGGGTTAGTAGCATACTATTTCATAAAATAATGGTTTCCTTATCTCTCGTCAAAATCAAATATTTTAATGGCCCCGTCGCTCTTGTACAGTGTATTAACATCTTGTAATCAAAAACATGGTTTTCAAATGTGTCATCATTTTTTGTCACCTCTGTTGGTGAGTGCTGGCGTGTCAGGATTCACAAGTTTTCACCCTCTACCTGTTTGTTCAGACTAATTTGTTATCCTTAGATGTTAGATGACTGAAATGTCACACATTGACGAAAGCCAATTGTTTAACGCCTGAGTATCACAGCCTGTGTTTCTTATGTTCTCCAGCTCATGCACAAGATGTCCTGTTCCAAGGGCCAAGATGGAGAACAGAGCCCAGTGACCTCATTCTCCCCAACAACTCCCCTGACCAGGAAGCCACCATTACATGTGAGGCAGAGGGGAAACCCTCCCCACAATACAGGTAATGGATTCCATCTATTTACATTATAATTCCACAAGTCAGTGTGGAACTGACATTAGCAGCCATTTAACATGAAGAACATAACATCAAAGCCAGACAGTTAACCAGAAAGAGAAAATGATTCATAGGGCATGCTCATTCCAAAACCCACAGAAACTTTAAAATAACGAACGCGTTTAGCTATGATTTAGAAGGGAAGTCGCCAACCATTAGCTTATAACTACTTCAGATATGTGAGTGTAGTTATCTTTATTACAGATTTGATTTAGGTTGCTCTTGGATTGAAGCTAATGTGTGCTGCACTGAAATCATTAGTAATGTAGGGAGATTTCAATGACTAGATTCTCTAATATCCCTCTGGTTATTCCCCGGTGGTGAGTGTGCCTGTAAATGGCAGCCCGCACTGGTTTTGTGGTAGATTGTGTTTCGTAGCTTGGTCAGCATCATGTAAATGCACAGCAAGCAGTTGAGAGAGGCAATAACCTTGTGAGTGACATTCCCTTCTTAAATGCTTACATTTCCTCTAATGCGTCTGTGCTGAAAACATGGTCTTAGAGCAGCAGCAGGGGGTATCATTATACTTGTTGTGCAAGCTGAGCGATCCAAGGATGAGCTGAACCATTACAACTTGAACTGTTTGAAAAATAAGTTGAGTGGATGCGTTCCCACCATCAAGCTAAACAATTGTGACTTTTAGTACTGCTCTGACTATTCAGGCTTAAGTGTTTCTGCACAGGTACAAGCATATATTGTGGTTATGAATATGTTGTTAAATTATGCCATAGTCAACTGTGACACATAAAGTGGAATAGCTCTTGCATGCTGTGAGTAAAAGACTCTTTAGATGTTTAAGTGCAGCTCAAAAGTTTCCTGCATTAGTAAAGTAACAGCGATATGTTATCACTGGTTTAATATTGGATGGATAAAACATTAGTCATCATAAGCAATAAAACATATTATGATTGTTTTTTATGCAGGCTAATAACTTACTCCAAGTGTGTCTATATGAGCTATTTCACACGATTAATGTCAGTTCTAAAATCCAATCGAAGACAAATGAAAGACAGTCCACGCTTTCGTTGTGAACATAGACAGAACCCAAGTCAATCAATTGAAAAGCAGGACTTCAAGCCCACATTTTACGTAAGCTATTTGTAATAAAACAAAATGAATACAGAGCACAGGTCTTAGAATAGAAGTGAGTCACTTTATTAATAATGAAGCAAACCCCCAAGCCTGCATCGTTTAGACCTTGGACTCACTGCAAGAGAAGGGATCATTTGTGGCTTTATTTGGTTTGCACCAGAGTGTATGTTTGACACTGACTGTTCTTGACTTGTGTCCCCTCCGGCAAGGAAAGGAATTTTGTCTTGATGATTAAAAGCGAAACAATAATGTTTAGCGATAGGCCTACGTTTCATAACACAAAATACTCAAGACCTCAAATACCCCCAATGAACTGCCCTAGCTGTCCCTCAGAGCTGCAAATGGACAAGCTTTGGCCTCCACGATTCTGCAGGAAAGCATCAACTAATATTACCCAGTTTCTTGTCAAATAATACTGGAATCACAAGATCTAAGAATTTATATTTTGTCTGTTTTTTTTACATTTTCCAATTCATTTTTTTACCATTAAAGTGATGCTCTTTAGTACAGTCTTTATTTTGTATATTTCATTACCAGTCTCACCCCGCCGAACCCCACAACGTCACACGACACCACTCCACCCCACACGTCACTCCACACAACCCCACACGTCACTCCACACCACCCCACACGTCACTCCACCCCACACCACACGCCACACCACTCCATACGTCACTCTACACTCCACCCCACTCCACACATCACTCCACACGTCACACCACTGCACACTTCACTCCACCGCACACCACCCCACCCCACACATCACTCCACCCCACACCCCACCTCACTTGTCACTCCACCCCACACCACACGCCACACCACTCCATACGTCACTCTACACTCCACCCCACTCCACACATCACTCCACACGTCACACCACTGCACACTTCACTCCACCGCACACCACCCCACCCCACACATCACTCCACCCCACACCCCACCTCACTTGTCACTCCACCCCACACCACACGCCACACCACTCCATACGTCACTCTACACTCCACCCCACTCCACACATCACTCCACACGCCACACCACTGCACACTTCACTCCACCGCACACCACCCCACACATCACTCCACCCCACACCCCACATCACACTGCTCCACTACACCCCACGTCACACCGCTCCACTCCACCCCACCCCACCCCACATGTCACTCCACTCTACCCCACATGTCACACCACTCCACCCCACACGTCAGTCCAACCCACACCACCCCCCATGTCACTCCACCCCATCTCAACGTCACACAACTCCACTCCACCCCACATGTCACTCCACTCCACCCCACCTCACTTGTCACTCTGCTCCACAACACCCCACATGTCACCCCACGTCACACCGCTCCACTCCACCCCACCCTACGTCACTGCACTCCACCCCACCCCACATGTCACCCCACATGTCACTCTACCCCACACCACCCTACGTCACACCAGTCCACCCCACCCCACATGTCACTCCACCCCACCCCACATGTCACTCCACTCCACCCCACCCCACATGTCACTCCACCCCCTATGTCACCACACCCCATCTCAACGTCACACAACTCCAATCCACACCACATGTCAATCCAACCCACATGTCACTCCACTCCACCACACCCTACGTCACTCCACTCCACCCAATATTTCACTCCACCCCACATGTCACTCCACCACACCTCATGTCACTCCACCCCACCCCACGTCACACTACTCCACTCCACCTCAAATGTCACTTCACCCCACCCAACATGTCACACAAATATGTCACACCACGTCACTCCACCCCACATGTCATTCCACCCCACATGTCACTCCACTCCACAGGTCACTCCACTCAACATCACCCCACATGCCACTCCACATCACCCCACATTCGACTCCACCCCACATGCCACTCCACGTCACCCCACATGCCACTCCACAACACCCCACATGCCACTCCACAACACCCCACATCCCACTCCACACCACCCCACATGCCACTCCACATGACCCCACATGCCACTCCACACCACCCCGCATGCCACACCACCCCACATGCCACTCCACACCACCCCACATGTCACTTCACCCCACCCAACATTTCACTCCACTCCACCCCACATGTCACGCCACCCGACCCCGCATGTCACTCCACCCCACACCACCCCACATGTCACTCCACCCAACATGTCACTCCACCGCATCCCACATGTCACTCCACTCCACCCCACATCACTCCACATCACCCCTCATGTCACTCCACCCCACATGTCACTCCACCCCACATGTAACTTCACCCCACCCAACATGTCACACCACACCACGTCACCCCACGTCACTCCACTCCACCCCACGTCATTCCACTCCACCCCACATGCCACACCACCCCACATGCCACTCCACACCACCCCACATTTCACTCGACCCCACACAACCCATAATGTCACTCGACCCAACACCACCCCACATGTCACACCACACCACGTCGCTCCACCCCACATGTCATTCCACTCCACCCCATGTCATTCCACAACACCCCACATGTCACCACACCTCACATCACCACACATGTCACTCCACTCAACATCACCCCACATGTCACTCCACTCAACATCACCCCACATGCCACTCCCCACAAACATCATGCAACTCCACTCAACATCACCCACATGTCACTTCACTCAACATCACCCACATGTCACTCCACCCCACATCACCCCACATGTCACTCCACCCCACATCACCCCACATGCCACTCCACATCACCCCACATGCCACTCCACATCACCCCACATGCCACTCCACCCCATATGCCACACCACACCACTACACATTTCACTCGACCCCACACCACCCACAATGTCTCTCGACCCCACACCACCCCACATGTCTATCCAACCCACATTTCACTCCACTCCACCCAACATTTCACTCCACCCCACCCCGCATGTCACTCGATCCCACATCACCCATAATGTCACTTGACCCCACATGTCACTCCACCCAACACGTCATTTCACACCACCCCACATGCCACTCCACCCCTCCCCACGTCACTCCACTCCACCCCTCATGTCACACCACCCCACATCACTCCACCCCTCATATCACTCCACACAACCCCACATCTCACTCCACTCTACCCCACATGTCACTCCACTCTACCTCACTCCACTCCACCCCACATTACCCCACGTCACACTACTCCACTCCTGTCCAAATGTTACTTCACCCCATCCCACCCCACATGTCACTCAGCTCAACATCACCCCACATGTCACTCCACTCAACATCACCCCACATGCAACTCCACTCAACATCAGCCACATGTCACTTCACTTAACATCACCCAAATGTCACTTCACTCAACATCATGCAACTCCACTCAACATCAGCCACATGTCACTTCACTTAACATCACCCAAATGTCACTCCACTCAACATCATGCAACTCCACTCAACATCAGCCACATGTCACTTCACTTCACATCACCCACATGTCACTTCACTCAACATCACCCCACATGTCACTACACCCCACATCACCCCACATGCCACTCCACATCACCCCACATGTCACTCCACCCCACATCACCCCACATGCCACTCCACATCACCCCACATGCCACTCTACATCACCCCACATGCCACTCCACCCCATATGCCACACCACACCACTCCACATTTCACTCGACCCCACACCACCCATAATGTCACTCGACCCCACACCACCCCACGTCAATCCACCCCATATTTCACTCCACTCCACCCAACATTTCACTCCACCCCACCCCGCATGTCACTGGATCCCACATCACCCATAATGTCACTTGACCCCACATGTCACTCCACCCAACAAGTCACTTCACACCACCCCACATGCCACTCCACCCCTCCCCACGTCACTCCACTCCACCCCTCATGTCACACCACCCCACATCACTCCACCCCTCATGTCACTCCACACAACCCCACATCTCATTCCACTCCACCCCACATGTCACTCCACTCCACCTCACTCCACTCCACCCCACATTACCCCACGTCACACTACTCCACTCCACTCCAAATTTCACTTCACCCCATCCCACCCCACATGCCACATAGCACTCCACTCAACATCACCCCACATGCCACTCCACTCAACATCACCCCACATGCCACTCCACTCAACCCCACATGCCACTCCACTCAACATCACCCCACATGCCACTCCACATTACCCCACATGCCACTCCATATCACCCATAATGTCACTCGACCCCACACCACCCCACATGCCACTCCACCCAATATGTCACTTCACACCACCCCACATGTCACTCCACTCCACCCCACCCCACGTCATTCTACTCCACTCAACACCACCCCACATGTCACTCCACTACCTCCCACATGACACTCCACTCCACCCCACGTCACTCCACTCCACCCCTCAGGGTCACACCACCCCACATCACTCCACTCCACCCCACATGTCACTTCACACCACCCAACATGTCACACCACACCACATCACTCAACCCCACATGTCACTCCACACAACCCCAAATGTCATTCCACTCCACCCCACCCTACATGTCACTCCACTCCACCCCACATGTCACTCCACCCAATACGTCACTCCACTCCACCCCTCATGTCACATCACCCCACATGTCACTCCACTCTACCCCACATGTCACTTCACACCACGCAACATGTCACACCACACCACGTCACTCCACCCCAAATGTCACTCCACTCTACCCCTTATGTCATTCCACTCCACCCCACATGTCACTCCACTCCACCCCACATGTCACTTCACACCACGCAACATGTCACACCACACCACGTCACTCCACCCCAAATGTTACTTCACCCCATCCCACCCCACATGTCACTCAGCTCAACATCACCCCACATGTCACTCCACTCAACATCACCCCACATGCCACTCCACTCAACATCATGCAACTCCACTCAACATCAGCCACATGTCACTTCACTTAACATCACCCACATGTCACTTCACTCAACATCACCCCACATGTCACTCCACCCCACATGACCCCACATGCCACCCCACATGACCCCACATGCCACTCCACATCACCCCACATGCCACTCCACATCACCCCACATGCCACTCCACCCCATATGCCACACCACACCACTCCACATTTCACTCGACCCCACACCACCCATAATGTCACTCGACCCCACACCACATGTCAATCCACCCCACATTTCACTCCACTCCACCCAACATTTCACTCTACCCCACCCCGCATGTCACTCGATCCCACATCACCCATAATGTCACTTGACCCCACATGTCACTCCACCCAACACGTCACTTCACACCACCCCACATGCCACTCCACCCCTCCCCACGTCACTCCACTCCACCCCTCATGTCACACCACCCCACATCACTCCACCCCTCATGTCACTCCACACAACCCCACATCTCACTCCACTCCACCCCACATGTCACTCCACTCCACCTCACTCCACCCCACATCACCCCACGTCACACTACTCCACTCCACTCCAAATGTCACTTCACCCCATCCCACCCCACATGCCACATGGCACTCCACTCAACATCACCCCACATGCCACTCCACTCAACATCACCCCACATGCCACTCCACTCAACATCACCCCACATGCCACTCCACTCAACCCCACATGCCACTCCACTCAACATCACCCCACATGCCACTCCACATCACCCCACATGCCACTCCATATCACCCATAATGTCACTCGACCCCAAACCACCCCACATGCCACTCCACCCAATACGTCACTTCACACCACCCCACATGTCATTCCACTCCACCCCACCCCACATGTCATTCTACTCCACTCAACACCACCCCACATGTCACTCCACTACCTCCCACATGACACTCCACGTCACTCCACTCCACCTCTCAGGGTCACACCACCCCACATCACTCCACTCCACCCCACATGTCACTTCACACCACCCAACATGTCACACCACACCACATCACTTAACCCCACATGTCACTCCACACAACCCCAAATGTCACTCCACTCTACCCCTTATGTCATTCCACTCCACCCCACATGTCACTCCACAACACCCCACATAACTCCACTCCACCCCACATTACCCCACGTCACACTACTCCAATCCACCCCAAATGTCACTTCACCCCGAGTCAAACCACTCCACTCCACATGCCACTCCATTCCACCCCACCCCACATGCCACTCCACACCACCCCACCCCACATGCCACTCTACATCACCCCACATGCCACTCCACTCAACATCACCCCACATTCCAATCCACTTAGCATCACCCCACATGCCACTCCACCACTCAACATCACCCCACATGCCACTCCACTCAACCCCACATGCCACTCCACTCCACATCACCCCACATGCCACTCCACATCACCCCACATGCCACTCCACATCACCCCACATGCCACTCCACATCACCCCACATGCCACTCCACTCAACATCATCCCACATGCCACTCTACCACTCCACATCACCCCACATGCCACACCACTCCACACCACCCCACATGCCACTCCACACCACCCCACATTTCACTCAACCCAATACGTCACTTCACACCACCCCACATGTCACTCCACTCCACCCCACCCCACATGTCATTCTACTCCACTCAACACCACCCCACATGTCACTCCACTACCTCCCACATGACACTCCACCCCACGTCACTCCACTCCACCCCTCATGTCACACCACCCCACATCACTCCACTCCACCCCACATGTCACTTCACACCACCCAACATGTCACACCACACCACATCACTCAACCCCACATGTCACTCCACACAACCCCAAATGTCATTCCACTCCACCCCACCCTACATGTCACTCCACTCCACCCCACATGCCACTCCACCCAATACGTCACTCCACTCCACCCCTCATGTCACATCACCCCAGATGTCACTCCACTCCACCCCACATGTCACTTCACACCACCCAACATATCGCACCACACCACGTCACTCCACCCCAAATGTCACTCCACTCTACCCCTTATGTCATTCCACTCCACCCCACATGTCACTCCACTCCACCCCACATGTCACTTCACACCACGCAACATGTCACACCACACCACACCACGTCACTCCACCCCAAATGTTACTTCACCCCATCCCACCCCACATGTCACTCAGCTCAACATCACCCCACATGTCACTCCACTCAACATCACCCCACATGCCACTCCACTCAACATCATGCAACTCCACTCAACATCAGCCACATGTCACTTCACTTAACATCACCCACATGTCACTTCACTCAACATCACCCCACATGTCACTCCACCCCACATGACCCCACATGCCACCCCACATGACCCCACATGCCACTCCACATCACCCCACATGCCACTCCACATCACCCCACATGCCACTCCACCCCATATGCCACACCACACCACTCCACATTTCACTCGACCCCACACCACCCATAATGTCACTCGACCCCACACCACATGTCAATCCACCCCACATTTCACTCCACTCCACCCAACATTTCACTCTACCCCACCCCGCATGTCACTCGATCCCACATCACCCATAATGTCACTTGACCCCACATGTCACTCCACCCAACACGTCACTTCACACCACCCCACATGCCACTCCACCCCTCCCCACGTCACTCCACTCCACCCCTCATGTCACACCACCCCACATCACTCCACCCCTCATGTCACTCCACACAACCCCACATCTCACTCCACTCCACCCCACATGTCACTCCACTCCACCTCACTCCACCCCACATCACCCCACGTCACACTACTCCACTCCACTCCAAATGTCACTTCACCCCATCCCACCCCACATGCCACATGGCACTCCACTCAACATCACCCCACATGCCACTCCACTCAACATCACCCCACATGCCACTCCACTCAACATCACCCCACATGCCACTCCACTCAACCCCACATGCCACTCCACTCAACATCACCCCACATGCCACTCCACATCACCCCACATGCCACTCCATATCACCCATAATGTCACTCGACCCCAAACCACCCCACATGCCACTCCACCCAATACGTCACTTCACACCACCCCACATGTCACTCCACTCCACCCCACCCCACATGTCATTCTACTCCACTCAACACCACCCCACATGTCACTCCACTACCTCCCACATGACACTCCACGTCACTCCACTCCACCTCTCAGGGTCACACCACCCCACATCACTCCACTCCACCCCACATGTCACTTCACACCACCCAACATGTCACACCACACCACATCACTTAACCCCACATGTCACTCCACACAACCCCAAATGTCACTCCACTCTACCCCTTATGTCATTCCACTCCACCCCACATGTCACTCCACAACACCCCACATAACTCCACTCCACCCCACATTACCCCACGTCACACTACTCCAATCCACCCCAAATGTCACTTCACCCCGAGTCAAACCACTCCACTCCACATGCCACTCCATTCCACCCCACCCCACATGCCACTCCACACCACCCCACCCCACATGCCACTCTACATCACCCCACATGCCACTCCACTCAACATCACCCCACATTCCAATCCACTTAGCATCACCCCACATGCCACTCCACCACTCAACATCACCCCACATGCCACTCCACTCAACCCCACATGCCACTCCACTCCACATCACCCCACATGCCACTCCACATCACCCCACATGCCACTCCACATCACCCCACATGCCACTCCACATCACCCCACATGCCACTCCACTCAACATCATCCCACATGCCACTCTACCACTCCACACCACCCCACATGCCACTCCACACCACCCCACATTTCACTCAACCCAATACGTCACTTCACACCACCCCACATGTCACTCCACTCCACCCCACCCCACATGTCATTCTACTCCACTCAACACCACCCCACATGTCACTCCACTACCTCCCACATGACACTCCACTCCACCCCACGTCACTCCACTCCACCCCTCATGTCACACCACCCCACATCACTCCACTCCACCCCACATGTCACTTCACACCACCCAACATGTCACACCACACCACATCACTCAACCCCACATGTCACTCCACACAACCCCAAATGTCATTCCACTCCACCCCACCCTACATGTCACTCCACTCCACCCCACATGCCACTCCACATCACCCCACATGCCACTCCACATCACCCCACATGCCACTCCACATCACCCCACATGCCACTCCACTCAACATCATCCCACATGCCACTCTACCACTCCACATCACCCCACATGCCACACCACTCCACACCACCCCACATGCCACTCCACACCACCCCACATTTCACTCAACCCAATACGTCACTTCACACCAACCCACATGTCACTCCACTCCACCCCACCCCACATGTCATTCTACTCCACTCAACACCACCCCACATGTCACTCCACTACCTCCCACATGACACTCCACTCCACCCCACGTCACTCCACTCCACCCCTCATGTCACACCACCCCACATCACTCCACTCCACCCCACATGTCACTTCACACCACCCAACATGTCACACCACACCACATCACTCAACCCCACATGTCACTCCACACAACCCCAAATGTCATTCCACTCCACCCCACCCTACATGTCACTCCACTCCACCCCACATGCCACTCCACCCAATACGTCACTCCACTCCACCCCTCATGTCACATCACCCCAGATGTCACTCCACTCCACCCCACATGTCACTTCACACCACCCAACATATCGCACCACACCACGTCACTCCACCCCAAATGTCACTCCACTCTACCCCTTATGTCATTCCACTCCACCCCACATGTCACTCCACTCCACCCCACATGTCACTCCACCACACCTCAAATAACTCCACTCCACCCCACATTACCCCACGTCACACTACTCCAATCCACCCCAAATGTCACTTCACCCCACGTCAGACCACTCCACCCCACATGCCACTCCATTCCACCCCACCCCACATGCCACTCCATTCCACCCCACCCCACATGCCACTCCATTCCACCCCACCCCACATGCCACTCCACACCACCCCACCCCACGTCACTCCACCCCACATGTCACTCCACCCAACATGTCACTTCACACCACCCCACATGTCACTCCACTCCACCCCACATGTCACTCCACCCAACATGTCACTTCACACCACCCCACATGTCACTCCACACCACCCCACATGTCTCTCCACCCAACATGACACCATTCCACCCCACATCACTCCACTCCACCCCTCATGTCACACAACTCCACTCCACCCCACATGTCACTCCACACAACCCCACCCCACATGTCATTCCACACCACTCCACATGTCACTCCACCCCACATGTCATTCCACTCCACCCCACATTTCACTCCACTCCACTCCACATGTTACTCCACTAAACCCCACATGTCATTCCACTCCACCCCACATTTCACTCCACTCCACTCCACATGTTACTCCACTCCACCCCAACCCACATGTCAGTCCACTGCACCCCACATGCCACTCCACTCCACCCCAACCAACATGTCACACCACACCACGTCACTCCACTCCACACAACCCCAAATGTCACTCCACTCCACCCCACATGTAACTCCACCACACCACATCACACTACTCCACCCCAGACCACATGTCACTGCACCCCACCCCACATGTGACTCCACTCCACACCTCATGTCACTCCACCGCACCCCACACATCACTCCTCGACACACCACCCCACATGCCACTCCACCCCACCCCAGACGTCACTTCACCCCAAACCACACATGTCATATCAACCCCACCCAACATCACACCATGCCACTCCAACCCACATGTCACTCCACTCCACCGCTAATCACACCACTACACACACCACCCCACACGTCACTCCACCCAACACTACCCCACATGTCACTCCACTCCACCGCTAATCACACCACTCCACTCCACCCCACATGTCACTACACTGCACCCCACATGTCACTCCACCGCTCCCTTAATGTCACCCCACCCCACATCACTCCACTCCACCCCAGACCACATGTCACTCCACTGCACCCCACATGTTTCTCCACCCCACACGTCACTCCACTGCACCCCACACCACCCACATGTCACACAACACTGCATGTCTCTCCACTCCACCCCAAGTCACACCACTACTCTCCACCGCACATGTCACTCCACTCCACCCCACATGTAACCCCACTCCACATGTCACTCCACCCAACCCCACATGTCACTCTACCCAACCCCACATGTCACTCCACTCAACCCCACACTTCACTCCACCCCACTCCACATGCAACTCCACTCCACATGTAACTCCACTCCACACCTCATGTCACTCCACCCAACCCCACACTTCACTCCACCCCACATTTCACTCCACTCCACCCCACATGTCACACCACCCCACACGTCACTCCATTCCACCCCACATGTCACTCCACCCCACCCTACCCTACATCACTCCACTCTACACCACCCCACATGTCACTCCACTCTACACCACCCCACATGTCACTCCACTTCACTCCACCCCACATGTCGCTACATTCCACCCACGTCACTCCACCACACCCAACATGTCGCTCCACTCCACACCACATGTCACCCAACTCCGCACCTCCACATGTCACTCCACACCACCCCACGTGTCACTCCACACCACCCCACGTGTCACTCCACTCCACCCCACATGTCACACCTCTCCATCCCACATAACATCACACCCTACCCCACATGTCACTCCACCCCACCTCACATGTCAGTCCACCCTATATGTCACTCCACCCCACCCCACATGTCACGCCACCCCACCTCAACCCCATCAAACACCTTTGGGATGAATTGGAACACCGACTGCGAGCCAGGCCTAATCGCCCAACAATCAGTGCCCGACCTCACTAATGCGAATAATGGAAGCAAGTCTCTGCAGCCATGTTCCAACATCAATTGGAAAACCTTCCCAGAAGAGTCAAGGCTGTTATAGAAGCGCGGGGGGGAACCATCTCAACATTAATGCCCATGATTTTGGAATGACATGTTAGACGAGCAGGTGTCCAGTTCACATACTTTTGGTCATATAGTGTATGTGTGTGTGAGTGTGCTTGTGAGTGTGTGGGCCTACTTTTGCCTGTGTGTGTGGCCTCAGGGGAAACCAGGTGAGGTCTGCGGCTGGAGACAGCTCTGAGCGTGGCTCCATTCCCTGCCTGTATTTGATGAAGAGGCCTCATGCAACATTGATGTAAACCTCAAGGTCAACCAGAGTTCATCAAATCAAATGTTATTAGTCACATGTGTCGAATACAACCGGCGTAGACCTTACAGTGAAATGCTTACTTACGGGCCTCGAATCAACAATGCAGTTTTAAAAATACGGATAAGAATTAGAAATAAAAGTAATTAAAGAGCAGCAGTAAAATAACAATAGCGAGACTATATATGGGGGGTACCGGTACAGAGTCAATGTGCGGGGGCACCGGTTAGTTGAGGTAATATGTATATGGAGGTAGAGTTATTAAAGTGTCTATGCATAGATGATAACAACAGAGAGTACCAGCGGTGTAAAAGAGGGGGAGAGGGTGAGGGTGGCAGGGCAATGCAAATAGTCTGGGTAGCCATTTGATTAGAGGTTCAGGAGTCTGACAGGAGTCTGACATGAGTCTGACAATTTGTAGGGCCTTCCTCTGACACCGCCTGGTATAGAGGTCCTGGAAGGCAGGAAGCTTGGCCCCAGGGATGTACTGGGCCGTTTGTACTACCCTCTGTAGTGCCTCGTGGTCGGAGGCCGAGCAGTTGCCGTAACAGGCAGTGATGCAACCAGTCAGGGTGCTCTCGATGGTGCACCTGTAGAACCTTTTGAGGATCTGAGGACCCATGGAAAAAATATTTTCAGTCTCCTGAGGGGGAATGGGTTTTGTCGTGCCCTTTTCACGACTGTCTTGGTGTGCTTGGACCATGTTAGTTTGTTGGTGATGTGGACACCAAGGTACTTGAATTTCTCGACCTGCTCCACTGCAGCCCCATCGATGAGAATGGGGGCGTGCTCAGTCCTCTTTTTCCTGTAGTCCACAATTATCTCATTTGTCTTGATCAAGTTGAGGGAGAGGTTGTTGTCCTAGCACGACACGGCCAGGTCTCTGATCTCTTCCCTATGGGCTGTCTCGTTGTTGTCGGTGATCAAGCCTACCACTGTTGTGTGATTGGCAAATTTAAGGATGGTGTTGGAGTCGTGTCTGGCCATGCAGTCATGAGTGAACAGGGAGTACAGTAAGATACTAAGTACACACCCCTGAGGGGCCCCAGTGTTGAGGATCAGCATGACAGACGTGTTGTTGCCTACCCTTACCAGCTGGGGCGGCCCGTCAGGAAGTCCAGGATCCAGTTGCAGAGGGAGGTGTTAGTCCCATGGTCCTAGTCCCAGGCTTAGTGATGAGCTTTGTGGGCACTATGGTGTTGAACGTCAATCAACAGCATTCTCACATAGGTGTTCCTCTTGTCCAGCTGGGAAAGGGCAGTGTGGAGTGCGATTGGGATTGCGTCATCTGTGGATCTGTTGGGGCGGTATGCGAATTGGAGTGAGTCTAGGGTATCCTGGAGGATGCTGTTGATGTGAGCCATGACCAGCTTTCAAAGCACCAAATGGCTTAATGGCTACCGCCATGAGTGCTATGGTCATCATTTAGGCAGGTTACCTTCGCTTTCTTGGGCACAGGGACTGTGGTGGTCTGCTTGAAACTGTAGGTACAGTGGTTCCTCCTTTAAAAGTTGTGAGCTTACGCCGGGGGACTTATAGGTCATTTTAGGTTTAGTACGGTACCCTTCATCACCACTTAATTTCTCCAGACCAGCGCAAGGGGGAGTTAGAGCACTGATTATGCTTTTGGGTCCTACTGTGTCTCTAACTGACAATGAATGGGCGATATAAACCTAATTAGAAACTGATAATTGTGCACGACTTCAGTATTACTTACTAAAACTGTTGTTACACTAAGATTTTTATCATTTTATTTTGTTAGGATTATTTTGCCCTTACTGTAGTACTGTAGGCCACTCCTGACCGGTCATGTTGTATATCGCCTGAGTGGGCAGCAGTCTAAAATCTCTGTTGCTACAGATGCTGGTTCAATACCCGTGCCGGCCTCGGCTGCGAGACCCATGAGATGACTGTAGGTGTTTGGTTTTTCTCCCTCTAAAAACAGAAATAAATCATTCAAAGTAACAAACTTTGGCTTTATTTACAAATTAGTAACATTGTCTCAACACATGTTCAACAATGGCCTTTATCTCGCTCATTTTACATTATTTGAAAATGAAATCCTCTACAAAATATTGTTATTTTCTAAAGAAAGCGCTTATTATTATTAATTTAGAATTATATAAAAGTCTGTTGGATATTCTCACAGGATATATTGTTAACCCTGTTATTAGCAGGACAATGTATATTGGTCATGGCTCCCGAGTGGCTCACAATGGGACTGACTGCCTTGCAGTTCTCCAGGTGTATCCACTGAAAGCACGCAAGGTTCAAGGCACAAGGTCAGGGGGCACGGGATGGGCCGCAAAGCCACGCACAGAAGACCGACCTAGCCCATTGGGAAGGGAGGAGGAGGGGGGGGCAACACCTTAATAAGGGGCATTGTGCTAACAATGGCGCTGACTAGGGAAACATTCCCGCTGTTCTGTTCTTAGTGACAGTCTGCAGGTTCAAACTAAAACAATGCAACTAATAATGGCATCTTTATGCTTTCATTAATAAAATCATTATAAAAATACTACTTTCAAAATGCCGATGTTTATTTAGTTATGGCTCCATAACAAATTACTATGTGTAGCTGGTGGCATTTTGAAAACAGGTTTTCAAACACTTGTAGCCCGATTAGCAGGACAGTAGACTCTTTATAGCCCGGCTACTGTAGGTGTGAACATCCCCCTACCTGCAATGTATTCGATGCTTAAGTACTCTGAAGTGTTACATTTTTTTTTTTATATAATTAAAAAAAATGTTTTACCCCTTTTTCTCCCCAATTTCATGGTATCCAATTGTCTCATTGCTACAACTCCCGTACGGGCTCGGGAGAGACAAAGGTTCTCCCGAGGAATGTCATGCGTCCTCCGATACACAACCCAACCAGCCGTACTGCTTCTTAACACAGCGCGCATCCAACCCGGAAGCCAGCCGCACCAATGTGTCGGAGGCTACACCGTGCACCTGGCAACCTTGGCTAGCGCGCACTGCGCCCTGCCCGCCACAGGAGTCACTGGTACTCGATGAGACCCCTACCGACCAATCCCTCCCTAACCCGGGCGACGCTAGGCCAATTGTGCGTCGCCCCACGGACCTCCCGGTCACAGCCGGTTACGACAGAGCCTGGGCACGAACCCAGGGACTCTGATGGCACAGCTGGCACTGCAGTACAGCACCCTTAACCACTGCGCCACCCGGGAGGCCCTAGTGTTACATTTATAACTCAAAACAGCAGTACAGTATTTTTTTCATCAACATCTTTATGCTTTCGTTAATAAAATAATGATAAAAATACTCTTTCAAAATGCAGATGTTTATTTAGTTATGGATCCATAACGAATTACTGTGGGAATAAATATCACGGAATGAAAGAGATTGTTGCTTACTGGAAAATACTCTTTCAAACACATGGTCACTTTGTACAGTGCCATTATTTCTATTAGCAGGGCTATATTTTTGCCTTTATGGGCAGTGCACAATTGGCCCAGCGGTTCTCTCCCTCTAAAAACAGAAATGTTTTTGCCTTTACAAATATTATTTTGGCCTTCATTCAGATTACAATCGCTCTTTCATTTTTTTGTAAATGAAATATAACCTCCAAAATATTATTATATATTATCAGTCATATAGCCGGCACCTAAGTAAAGCTGAGTGACTCACACATTCATGGCTTTGGATCAAAATAAATAAGTAGCAACATTCTTTCTTTAATAAATTAATGTTTTGGTTATCCTGACCTGGACCCATTATGGGCTATTAGCAGAACAATTTACCTTTACCAACAACTCTGTATTTTGATACTTTGGATGGGAGGCTCCGGAGTGGATGAGGGCTCCCACAGTGCAAAATATGGTGCTACAGATGCAGGTTCGATAACCTTGCCAGCCGACACCGGGAAACCCATGAGGTGGCTTTTGGTTTTAATTTAGAATCCTCAAATCCTCTATATGTAATTATTTGCGGAGAGTCATGTTTTTCGATATACTGTAGGCCTACCGTAGGCGACATGAGTCTCACTTTTGTTGAGTAATGTGCTGTTAAAAGTGGTGTAGGTTGTTGTGTCTTTGAAGACTGTTAATTTATCAAATCAGTTCTCTGTAATTATTATTAATTATTATACACACCTATGTGAGAATGCTGTTCATTGACTACAGCTTAGCGTTCAACACCATAGTACCCTCAAAGCTCATCACCAAGCTAAGGATCCTGGGACTAAACACCTCCCTCTGCAACTGGATCCTGGACTTCCTGACAGGCCGCCCCCAGGTGGTGAGGGTAGGTAGCAACACATCTGCCACACTGATCCTCAACACTGGAGCTCCCCAGGGGTGCGTGCTCAGTCCCCTCCTGTACTCCCTGTTCACCCACGACTCCAACACCATCATTAAGTTTGCTGACGACACAACAGTGGTAGGCTTGATCACCGACAACGACGAGACAGCCTATAGGGAGGAGGTCAAAGACCTGGCCGGGTGGTTCCAGAATAACAACCTATCCCTCAATGTAACCAAGACTAAGGAGATGATTGTGGACTACAGGAAAAGGAGCACCGAGCACGTCCCCATTCTCATCGATGGGGCTGTAGTGGAGCAGGTTGAGATCTTCAAGTACCTTGGTGTCCACATCAACAACAAACTAGATTGGTGCAAACACACCAAGACAGTCGTGAAGAGGGCACGACAAAGCCTATTCCCCCTCAGGAAACTAAAAAGATTTGGCATGGGTCCTGAGATCCTCAAAAGGTTCTACAGCTGCAACATCGAGAGCATCCTGACCGGTTGCATCACTGCCTGGTATGGCAATTGCTTGGCCTCCGATGGCAAGGCACTTCAGAGGGTAGTGCGTACGGCCCAGTACATCACTGGGGCAAAGCTGCCTGGCATCCAGGACCTCTAAACCAGGCGGTGTCAGAGGAAGGCCCTAAAAATTGTCAAAGACCCCAGCCACCCCAGTCCTACTAGGACAGACTGTTCTCTCTACTACCACAAGGCAAGCGGTACCGGAGTGCCAAGTCTAGGACAAAAAGGCTTCTCAACAGTTTTTACCCCCAAGCCATAAGACTCCTGAACGGTTACCCGGACTATTTGCATTGTGTCCTACTCTCTGTTCATCATATATGCACAGTCACTTTAACGATACCTACATGTACATACTACCTCAATAAGCCTGACTAATGTCTGTATATAACCTTGCTACTCTTTTTTCAAATGTCTTTCTACTGTTGTTTTATTTCTTTACTTACCCCCCCCCCCCCCCCCCCCCCACACACACACACACACATACCTTTTTTTTGGCACCATTGGTTAAAGCCTGTAAGTAAGCATTTCACTGTAAAGTTTACACCTGTTGTATTCGGCGCACGTGACAAATAAACTTTGATTTGATTTGAGGAAAAAGATTCTTCCAGTCCGTAGTGAGTAATCCCAGTTCTGATGTCCAGAAGATATATTTGGTCATAATAGATGGTAGTAGCAACATTATGTACAAAATAAGTAAAAAGACAAGTTACAACCAACGCAAAAAAATGAACATAATATCCCAATTTATTACGGGCATGTAAAACGTCAGCCATCCTCTTCGGCTATAGGTTTCAGGATTTTCAGGCTGCTTACCACTCTCTCCCAAAATACATCATCCAGAAAGATCCTCTTGATGGGAGAGTCCATATCGGCAGACTGTGATATGGCCATTTCTTGGAGGGACTCCTTCCCCTCCAGGAGCCTCTCAAACATGATGACAACACCATCCCAAGGGGTGTTGCTGGGTAGCTTCAATGTGCTGCTCTTATTCTTCTCACTTTGCTTGATGAGGTAGATTGCAGCTATAACTTGCTGACTCTTCACATACCTAACCATTTCATTGGCTCTCTTGTAGAGTGTATTCATTCTTTCAGTGCCATGATGTCCTTGAGGAGCAGATTCAATGCATGAGCAGCACAGCCAATGGGTGTGATGTGAGGTAGAACTCCTCCATTTAGACCAAGTAGCCTTCATGTTCACAGCATTGTCATTCACCAGTGCAAATACCTTCTGGGTCCAAGGTCATTGATGACTGCCTTCAGCTCCTATGCAATGTAGAGAATGGTGTGTGTCCCTTGTGTCTGTGCTCGTGTATAATACAGGTTGAGGGGTGGAGATGATGTAGTTAGTCATTCCTTGCCAACGAACATTCGACCACCCATCAGAGATGATTTGCTTGACCTTGACCGCTATGATTTACTTGACCTTCACTTGAACTCTGAATCTGTGAACCAGTTGCATACACAGCTCGAGCAAGACATTCATCAGCATTTCTCTGACTACGTTCCTCCATTGAGGAAAAACAAATCTGATTGCAGGAGGACGATGAGCTGTTGCTATCGATAAGGTGTCTGATTCATCATTTTCACCTCGAAGAGAAGTAGGTTGCTTGTTGTGAACTTACCAGAAAGCATGTAGTCCTTGGCTCAGACAGTGTAGTAGTGTGGGCTCAATAGCATCTCATTAGTGTGCAAGATCTTGAGAATCAGCTGTACATGTGATGGAAGAGTTCACTGCACATGTGATGGAAGAGTGCACTGTGCCTTGCAGAGGGTTGCAATTCCATTGAATTGTGGATAGTTTAACCAAAATATGCCACAAGATCTTGAATTGCCTTGTGTATCCTACAAAAAAAGGTTCACTGTTATAAGCTTTTTTGATGAATTTTTGCAAAATCCCCCAAATTCCAGGGCTTAACTTCCCATGGAAGAATTCCGGAAATTTACCAAAAAGTTTCCTACCCTTTGCAACCCTAGTCCTCATTAGTCCGGAGCTGGCAACAGGTTTGAGGGCACAGACTTCTATACAGGTCACAGCATGCTGCTTGCAACAATCTTATACTCTCACAGTAAAAATATGTCTAATTTAATGTTTTTGCCTCCATATTTGAGGTTTTGCTCACAACCTCACAGGTGATGAGAACCATTTTACTGACTGTTAGAGAGATACACATCACTGCATATGATGATGATGATGATGACGGTGACGACGCAAATACAATATGACTATGCTAACATGGATAATTCATGTTTTGGATAGTGGATGGCAAAGGATAGTTATGTCCGCATGGGGTTTAATTGGTGGAGTGATAATAACATCTCAGTGTGATGACTGCTTGGTAATTTGTGTGATTTCAATTATATTGGTTCAGGTTAAATAACTCCACATCTGCTTGTTTTGTAGTGAAATTACACTAGCTGCAGCACTGTGGTCTATCCTTAGTCTTTACTCTTACTCTCATGGAATGGGTGCTCTATATGTGACGGGAGTTTCATGCTCTGTCACCTAGTCTTCACCCTCAGGGGGGTTTCATACCAGGCCTTTTCTGGTGGCTACTTAGTGGTGGCAGGTGAGGGGTGTCTCTGACAACTTGTCCCACTGTTTAGGCTTGCAGTTTAAGGTGTTGCTGCTACTGCTGCTAGATGGGGTGGCTGGCATAGTGACTGGCTGTGTCGTGCATAGACACCATCACACCCAGCAGAGGCAGAGCTCAGCCATCTGCTCCAGGGGTGTCTGATCTGCTCAGCCTGCCTACTGTCCTCTCCCATTAACTTCAGATATTCTGGGGTGGCTGCGAATATAATTAGCCACCAGACCACCTCTCCCTCTCCCCCTCTCCACTTTATTATAAATCAAATCAAATCTAATTTTATTGGTCACATACACATATTTAGTAGATGTTATTGAAGGTGTAGCAAAATGCTTGGGTTCCTAGCTCCAACAGTGCAGTAGTATCTAACAATTTACAACAATACACACAAATCTAAAAGTAAAAGAATGGAATTAAGAAATATATAAATATTAGCACGAGATGACACGTGAGACACTCCTTCTATAGACTGTATACCTATGGTAACATGATGTATCATACTGTATCAACAGAGCAGTTTGGAACATGTAGAAACAAGCTGTTTTTTTAAAGCAATTGAGATTCAATAAGTCATCAAACTCCCTAGTTTTTTGCATTCATATTTGTGCGCCCACGAAACAGGCTTCATCACACACTGTAACTTCAAACATTTTTAAAATAATTTTGGTATCTGGAATGATGACAAAATATGTCTGATTAAGTGAAAACCACACTGTGATAGATGAATAATGCAGTCAACAACATGAAAGACAGCTATATCTTTTGTAGTCTGTCAGGCGGGAGTCTGGGGAGAGTCATGGCTGGTTTTAAGGCTGTGTGAAGAATAATTTTCTCTGCTCGTTAGTTTACTGAAAAGGGGAAAAATAATATAGATTTTTTTTGCTCATCATTGGAATTGTCATTTCACTGTCCCAGAATGGCATTGTTCAAGCTAGCTGGCTCAAAGTCTCATCCTAATCATTCACAATTACTTGCTTTCTTAAGTGGAAAATAATCCATACTTATCATGCCTCTCAGCTTCGTTAATTTTCCTTTTTCATTTTTAGGTTTCTGTCTCACTGTGGAAAAACAAAAAATAGTTTTCCTATTTGTAAATTGTTTATTGCAGCAAATCATTAGTACTAAACCATCCAAAACATTTTATATTTTACTTTATTTGACCTCACTCAGTGTATATCCCTGTATTTATCTTAGCTGGTGATTGGTGTTTTTGGACAACTTGAAAATATTATTTGTTTTGAGCTATGACTCAAAACAAATAATATATTTTATATCATAATTATTTTATATCATTAATGTGAGATGTGAAGTAAAAAAAATGCCATAATACAATTATGTACAATAGAAACAAATAGGCCAGTCTTTGAAATGCCAAGGCAGCTAGCTAGGCTAACCCAATACACTATGAAAAGTCTCATGCTAAAAACACCAACAATTACAGGGTGATTATATCCAATATCTTTCATTTGATTCAATTGTCTTTATCATGAGGGAATCATAAAGATTCAAACTAATGTTTTGATATTTCCTATCTCTTGGTGTTCACAGAATAATGGTCACCTGCACCCATCAAATCGATCCATATGATAAATGTTTGTGATTGTGCATCTCCAGAGGCTCGGCTGCTGATTGTGTTTGCGTCTTTCCAGATGGTCGCTTAACGGAACACTCATTGATCTGGGGAGTGACTACCGGCGTCACATGTCTGGAGGCAACCTGATCATTAACAGTCTGGACAGGGACCAAGACACAGGGATATACCAGTGCACTGCCTTCAACACATGGGGGATCATCCTCAGCTGCCGAGCCACTCTACAATTTGCATGTAAGTGATTGGGCTATTTTTAACACATCTGTGTGTGTCTGTGTGAGTATTGTTGCTGTGGCCTTAGCATTCTGATTTCTTGTTTGGTTTGCTTCAAATATATATTTTTAAGGGTTAATTGAATGAAATGTCAGATGCAACAAAATGGGTAAGGCAGCTTCTGACTCCATTGATTCTCATTAGTCGCTGTGTTTCCAGGTTTGACAGCATCTGAGCTCACTCGGTATTGACTGATACTTTGCAAATCTATGCCAGCGTCTGCGTTCTGGACTTGAAAGGAAAACAACACAAATAAAGCTTAAGACTTTGCAAACCAGACACAATCATTTATATGAATATGAAGCTTTGGCATGATTCTCTACCATATAGAGAGCCAACAGACAGACAGTGTAGAGACACCTCTCCCCTCTCACTGTTCATGCCGTCTCACTATTGATCATGTCCTAGAGATAGAGCCTTTCCTTCCCCTTAAGAGATTGACTGCCTTTACCCTCATGGGCTGGATAATGAATCTCACTTGTTGGTCCTAGGTGAGGAGGGAAGCTGCTTGATATTTATTGTCTAGTAGGGGAATGCACAGAGGAGGTATTGGCGATACATGAAGGTTGCTGCATAGGCTGCTAGCTTTTCCTTGTAATGAAGAAGCTGCCATAGACAAGGATGGCTTGCTTCCTCCATTTCCTGTCTCCACAATTCAACCGCCATTTTGATGATGTGTTTCTTTTTTGTGATGTGTTATGGCCATCAACTTCATCCTATTTATATTGAATTTCTGAACAACTAACACAACTGGATAAGTTGGATAAGATACCTCTCTATATATATTTTTCTGGCTTCCCTCCCGACACATTCTTGTTGGCTCTCAGAGTTGGAGTCTGTGCAGAGGAGACATATTAGCCTAGAGGAAGCACTCATTCTGCTACAGACAGGGTAGAGCCAGCCTGCAGAGTGCTGCATTTTAGCACCAGTCCCTGCTGTGACTTTCTGTGTGAGGAGAGAGGAGAATAGGAGGGCCTCATCTCCCTACCTTAACTGATTACTACCTTTCAGTACCAACCCCCACTGTTTGAAATTAATATTACCGTCATGATCAGCTGCAGCTGTGTGGTTATGCTTTCCAACCAGCCTGCACCACCTGTCTGTAGATAGCCTAGCTAGCCTACCTCCTCCTGCTTTAGAATCAGCACCTTGTCTGAGAGTTGTAGTTCTCCACTGCTCTGTTGGAAGATGGCCACCCACCGCGTGGCCTGGACAGAATCCTGCTATGACTTGGCCGTGTTGGATTTCACCACGGTCATCAGAGACTGGCTCATTAATCTTCCCTTCGCTCTCCCACTCCCCTCTATAATCCTTCTCTTTTCCCAATTTGTCTTAACGGTCACATTGACTTTCTTTTGTTTGTGTTCGGGGCCTGACTGCAGGGCTGCCAGCCCAAGGGTGCGGAGTCATTAGGCACAGGGGTACAGTGGTTTGCCCATCACTCACTGAAACAGAGTAACGTTTCATCATCCCAGGTACAAGCTCAGTCTGTCAGCTTTTTCCCCTTTCATTTGCAGGGATGAATTGCGCCCAGAGTATCAATGGGGAAGCTAAGTGCAAGATTACACTGCATTTAATAATGATGTTGGTTATTGCTCTTGGCACTGAATCCTGTTTTTCGTCATGTGCTCTGTGTTTGTTCAGTTCTTCCAGTTTCCTCCTCTCTCTATTATCCCTTTGCAAGTTAATCTCCTGCTGCTATCATAACAACTGTGTGTTGTGAGGTATACATCACATACTCAAGTCCATCAATAATGTTCAATGTTACAGTTGCCTTTCAAAGTATTGTATAGCATTGGGTGTGTTCTAAAGCAATCAATCACTGTACCTGTGAATGGTTTCCTGCACCACATGGATTTTAGAGCTCTGAAGAAACCAATATAACGGATGCATGTGGTGGTGAAACTCAAACCACAGTGGGAAACACATTGGCTGATACTGATTGAGTTGTCAGCTGTATTTAGGCATACTCATGTTAGTGCTTACTGTCCATTATGCTTTATTATGCATATTCATCCATTCTGTAGTAACACTAAAGCTGGATTTTTGTGTTGATTAGACCTAGATAACTTCAAGACCCAAACTGCACGGAGTGCTGTGAATGTCCGAGAGGGCCAAGGAGTGGTTTTGTTATGTGGACCACCCATGCATTCTGGAGGTATGTTTTTTCCTTATTAGAGATATCTATGAATAACTGGAAAGGTACCGCTCTTCTGTATCCCATTAAAATCTTTGATTAAGTATTATATACAGAAGTTATTCGGGGTGTTCACAATATGTTTATTCATAACACCGTATTTGTTAGCCCTCAAAGCAATCATTCCAGCTAGCAACCTCAAATGAAACTTATTGCACACAGATGTCTGCAGAATAAAGCCGTGCGTGATTGGCCTCTGTTTGTTTTTCATTCTGAACTATTTCCTTCAATTAGAGACAAATCTGGGGGCAAATGAAAAGATGTTCCTCAAATTGGAGGCTTAACCTGATCCTTAGGCAATACGTTCCCAGCAAAGTGATTTTAAAACCTGGATCACATAATCAATTGTAACTTATCCCAACTCAAATGGAATGTAGAATTCAAAGTGATTTTTCAAACTCATTTATTCTATACCCTAGAGGAAAAACAAACAAAAAAACTTTCTGGGATATCTTGTTTATCTTTCATGCTATTTTCAACTTGTACAGATGAATGACTCTGCACATTTGAGATTGCTATTGCAGTGTGTGTGATCGCAACCCTACTCAGTTAAACTTTCCTTGGTATTGAATAATGGACTTTGTACATACAGACTGACCCTGTTGCAGGACCAGAATATATGCAATTTAGCGAACGCTTTTATCCAAAGCGACTTGGTCATGCGTGCATACATTTTACGTATGGATGGTCCCAGGAATCAAACCCACTACCCTGGCATTACAAGCGCCATGCTCTACCAACTGAGCTACAAAGGACCACCACTCACTTTAAAGGGAAAATTCGAGATTTTGGCAAGGACACCCTTTATCTACTTCAGAGTCAGATGAAAAAGTTGAAAAGCTTCAAGTTCCTCGGCGTACACATCACTGACAATCAACACCCGATGTCACAGAAAAGCCAAAAAGATCATCAAGGACATCAAACACCCAAGCCACGGCCTGTTCACCCCGCTACCATCCAGATGCGAAGTCTGTACAGGCACATCACAGCTGGGACCGAGAGACTGAAAAACAGCTTCTATCTCAAGGCCATCAGACTGTTAAATATCCATCCACTCAACCCTGCACCTTAGAGGCTGCTGCCCCATATGCATTGGAAATAAAGTATGCGCACCCTTTGGAATTACCTGGATTTATGCAGAAATTGGTCATAACATTTGATCTGATCTTCATCTAAGTCACAACAATAGACAAACACAGTCTCCTTAAACTAATAACACACAACAAATGATCTATTTTTATGTCTTTGTTGAACACAGTGTTAACATTCACAGTGCAGGGTGTAAAAAGTATGTGAACCCTTGGATTTAATAACTGGTTGACCCTCCTTTGGCAGCACTAAACCAAATGTTTTCTGTAGTTGCGGATCAGACCTGCACAATGTCCAGCAGGAATTTTGGACCATTCCTCTTAACAAAAGTGTTTCAGTTAAACAATAGTCTTGGGGGTGAACTTTATTTATTTTATTTAACCTTTATTTAACCAGGTAGGCTAGTTGAGAACAAGTTCTCATTTGCAACTGCAACCTGGCCAAGGTAAAGTGAAGCAGTGTGACACAGACAACAACACAGAGTTACACATGGAGTAAACAATAAACAAGCCAATAACACAATAAACAAGTCAATGACACAGTAGAAAAAAATAAAGTCTATATGCAGTGTGTGCAAAAGGCATGAGGAGTTAGGCATTAAATAGGCCATAAGAGCGAATAATTACAATTTAGCAGATTAACTTGTTGGGTGTAGGGGGCAGTATTTTCGTTTTTGGCTAAAAAAAAAGTACTCATTTGAAACTGCCTATTTCTCAGCCCCAGAAACTAGAATATGCATATAATTGTCAGATTAGGATAGAAAACGCTCTAAAGTTTCCAAAACTGTAAAAATATTGTGAGTATAACAGAACTGATATTGCAGGTGAAAGCCTGATTAAAATCCAATCAGGAAGTGCCTCTTATTTTGAAACCTCTCTGTTCCTATTCATGCCTATCCTCCATTTAAAGGGATATCAACCAGATTCATTTTTCTATGGCTTCCCTAAGGTGTCAACAGTCTTTAGACATAGTTTCAGGCTTTTATTTTGAAAAATGAGCGTGAAAGATCACATTGCGTAAGTGGATAGGTGGGGGCTCTCAGAGTGAGTTTTGCGCAATTGAGTAAAGCCGCCATTGTTTCTCCCGCTGTTATTGAAAAAGCTACACACTCGGTTGATTATATTATCGAATATGTATTTTAAAAACAACCTGAAGATTGATTATAAAAAACGTTTGACATGTTTCTGTGGACATTATGGATATTATTTGGAATATACGTCTGCGTTGTCGTAACCGCTCTTTCCTGTGTATTTCTGAACATAACGCGACAAACAAACGTCGGTATTTTGGGTATAAAAATAATCTTTATGGAACAAAAGGAACATTTGTTGTGTAACTGGGAGTCTCGTGAGTGAAAACATCCAAAGATCATCAAAGGTAAACAGTTTTTTTGATTGCTTTTCTGATTTTCGTGACTTAGCTACTTAATGCTTAGTGTACATAATGTTATATTGTGCTATCGATAAACTTACACAAACGCTTGGATTGCTTTCGCTGTAAAGCATAATTTCAAAATCTGAGACGACAGGTGGATTAACAAAAGGCTAAACTGTGTTTTTTTATATTGCACTTGTGAATTCATGAATATGAATATTTTTAGTAATATTATTTGACTGTGGCGCTATGCTATTCAGCAGTTGCTGATGACAATTATCCCGCTACCGGGATGGGTAGCATCAACATGTCAATACTGGAGTGATAAATGAGCAGATGATGATGTGCAAGTAGAGATACTGGTGTGCAAAAGAGCAGAAAAGTAAATAAAATAAAAACAGTATGGGGATGAGGTAGGTAGATTGGGTGGGCTATTTACACATGGACTATGTACAGCTGCAGCGATTGGTTAGCTGCTCAGATAGTTGATGTTTAAAGTTGGTGAGGGAAATAAAAGTCTCCAACTTCAGCGATTTTTGCAATTCGTTCCAGTCACTGGCAGCAGAGAACTGGAAGGAAAGGCGGCCAAATGAGGTGTTGGCTTTGGGGATGATCAGTCAGATAAACCTGCTGGAACGTGTGCTACGGGTGGGTATTGTTATCGTGACCAGTGAACTGAGATAAGGCGGAGCTTTACCTAGCATGGACTTGTAGATGACCTGGAGCCAGTGGGTCTGGCGACTAATATGTAGCGAGGGCCAGCCGACTAGAGCATACAGGTCGCAGTGGTGTGTGGTATAAGGGGCTTTGGTAACAAAACGGATGGCACTGTGATAGACTGCATACAGTTTGCTGAGTAGAGTGTTGGAAGCTATTTTGTAGATGACATCGCCGAAGTCGAGGATCGGTAGGATAGTCAGTTTTACTAGGGTAAGTTTGGCGGCGTGAGTGAAGGAGGCTTTGTTGCGAAATAGAAAGACGATTCTAGAATTTATTTTGGATTGGAGATGTTTAATATGAGTCTGGAAGGAGAGTTTACAGTCTCGCCAGACACCTAGGTATTTATGTATTTATAGTTGTCCACATATTCTAGGTCAGAACCGTCCAGGGTGGTGATGCTAGTCGGGCGGGCGGGTGCGAGCAGCAAATGGTTGAAAAGCATGCATTTGGTTTTACTAGCGTTTAAGAGCAGTTGGAGGACACGGAAGGAGTGTTGTATGGCATTGAAGCTCGTTTGGAGGTTAGTTAGCACAGTGTCCAAGGAAGGGCCATAAGTATACAGAATGGTGTCATCTGCGTAGAGGTGGATCAGGGAATCGCCCAGAGCAAGAGCAACATCGTTGATATAAACAGAGCAAAGAGTCGGCCCGAGAATTGAACCCTGTGGTACCCCCATAGAGACTGCCAGAGGTCCGGACAACAAGCCCTCCAATTTGACACACTGTGAACTCTGTCTGCAAAGTAATTGTTGAACCAGGCAAGGCAGTCATTAGAAAAACCAAGGCTATTGAGTCTGCCGATAAGAATACGGTGATTGACAGAGTCGAAAGCCTTGGCCACGTCGATGAAGACGGTATATATTTTATCGATGGCAGTTATTTAGTACCTTGAGCGTGGCTGAGGTGCACCCGTGACCGGCTCAGAACCCGGATTGCACAGCGGAAAAGGTACGGTGGGATTCGAAATGGTCAGTGATCTGTTTAATATCTTGGCTTTCGAAGACCTTAGATAGGCAGGGCAGGATGGATATAGGTCTGTAACAGTTTGGGTCTAGGGTGTCACCCCGTTTGAAGAGGGGGATGACCACGGCAGCTTTCCAATCTTTAGGGATCTCGGACGATACAAAAGAGAGGTTGAACAGGCTGGTAATAGGGGTTGCAACAATGGCGGAGGATAGTTTTAGAAAGAGAGGGTCCAGATTGTCTAGCCCAGCTGATTTGTACGGGTCCAGGTTTTGCAGCTCTTTCAGAACATCTGCTGTCTGGATTTGGGTGAAGGAGAAGCTGGGGAGGCTTGGGCGAGTAGCTGCAGGGGAGGTGGAGCTGTTGGCGAGGGTTGGAGTAGTCAGGAAGAAGGCATGGCCATCCGTTGAGAAATGCTTACTGAAATGTTTGATCATGGATTTATCAGTGGTGACCGTGTTAGCTAGCCTCAGTGCAGTGGGCAGCTGGGAGGAGGTGCTCTTGTTCTCCATGGACTTTAGTGTCCCAAAACATTTTGGAGTTAGAGCTACAGGATGCAAATTTCTGCTTGAAAAAGCTAGCCTTTGCTTTCCTAACTGACTGCGTGTATTGGTTCCTGACTTCCCTGAACAGTTGCATATCGTGGGGACTATTCGATGCTATTGCAGTCCGCCACAGGATGTTTTTGTGCTGGACAAGGGCAGTCAGGTCTGGAGTGAACCAAGGGCTATATCTTAGTTCTGAATTTTTTGAACGGGGCATGCTTATCTAAGATGGTGAGGAAATTACTTTTAAAGAATGACCAGGCATCCTCGACTGACAGGATGAGGTCAATATCCTTCCAGGATACCCGGCCTGGTCCATTAGAAAGGCCTGCTCGCAGAAGTGTTTTAGGGAGCGTTTGACCGTGATGAGGGGTGGTCGTTTGACCGCGGATACAGGCAATGAGGCAGTGATCGCTGAGATCCTGATTGAAAACAGCGGAGGTGTATTTGGAGGGCAAGTTGGTCAGGATAATGTCTATGAGGGTGCCCATGTTTACAGATTTAGGGTTGTACCTGGTGGGTTCCTTGATAATTTGTGTGAGAATGAGGGCATCTAGCTTAGATTGTAGGACTGCCGGGGTGTTAAGCATATCCCAGTTTAGGTCACCTAACAGAACGAACTCTGAAGCTAGATGCAGGGCGATAAATTCACAAATGGTGTCCAGGGCACATTATTTCTGGAGAGGTTTGTTTTTTAAATTAGAAGTTCAAACAGTTTGGGTATAGACCTGGAAAGTATGACAGAACTTTGGAGGCTTTCTCTGCAGTAGATTGCAACTCCTCCCCCTTTGGCAGTTCTATCTTGATGGAAAAGGTTGTAGCTGGGTATGGAAATCTCAGAATTGTTGGTGACCTTCCTAAGCCAGGATTCAGACACGGCAAGGACATCAGGGTTAGTGGAGTGTGCTAAAGCAGTGAGTAAAACAAACTTAGGGAGGTGGCTTCTCTCTTGAGGTCATGCCACAGCATCTCAATCGGGTTGAGGTCAGGACTGACTGGGCCACTCCAGAAGGCATATTTTCTTCTGTTGAAGCAATTCTGTTGTTGATTTACTTCTGTGTTTTGGGTCATCGTCCTGTTGCATTACCCAACTTCTGACGAGCTCAGTTGGCGGACAGCCTTACGTTCTCCTGCAAAATGTGTTGATAAACTTGGGAATTCATTTTTCTATCGATGATGGCAAGCTGTCCAGGCCCTGTGACAGCAAAGCAGCCCCAAACCATACTTTACAGTTGGGATGAGGTTTTGATGTTGGTGTGCTGTGCCTTTTTTTCTCCCCACGTAGTGTTGTGTTCCTTCCAAACAACTCAACTTTAGTTTCCTCTGTCCACAGAATATTTTGCCAGTAGCGCTGTGGAACATCCAGGTGCTCTTATATGAACTTCAGACTTGCAGCAATGTTTTTTTGGGACAGCAGTGGCTTCTTCTGTGGTGTTCTCCCATTAACACCGTTCTTGTTTAGTGTTTCACGTATCGTAGACTCGTCAACAGAGATGTTAGGATGTTCCATAGATTTCTGTAACTCTTTAGCTGGCACTCTAGGATTCTTCTTAATTAACCTCAATGAGAATTATGTGCTGTGCTCTTGCAGTCGTCTTTGCAGGACGGACACTCCTAGGGAGAGTAGCAACAGTGCTTAGCTTTCTCCATTTGTTGACAATTTGTCTTACCGTGGACTGATGAACATAAAGGCTTTTAGAGATTATTTTGTAACCCTTTCCAGTTTAATGCAAGTCAACAATTCTTAATCTTAGGTCTTCTGAGATCTCTTTTGTTCGAGGCATGGTTCACATCAGGCAATGCTTCTTGTGAATAGCAAACTCTAATTTAGTGAGTTTTTTTTATAGGTCAGGGCAGCTCTAACCAACATTTCCAATCTCGTCTCATTGATTGGACTCCACGTTTGCTGACTTCTGACTCCATACTTTTTCCAACCTACACGGTTAATTCTTAAATGATATATTCAATATAGGCATGAAAATACAATCATTTGTGTGTTATTAGTTTAGGCACACCGTGTTTGTCTATTGTTGTGACTTAGATGAAGATCAGATCAAATTTTATGACCAATTTATGCAGAAATCCCGGTAATTCCAAAGGGTTCACATACTTTGTCTTGCCACTGCACATAGAAATGGACTTTCAGAATGGAACACTATTCACTTGAATAATGTTTACATACTGCTTTACTCATTCCATATGTATATACTCTATTCTATTCTACTGTATTTTAGTCCATGCCACGCAGACATTGCTCGTCCTAAGATGGATATATTTCTTAATTGCATTCTTTTACTTTTAGATGTGTGTGTATTGTTGTGAATTGTTAGATACTACTGCACTGTTGGAGATAGGAACACAAGCATTTTGCTACACCTGCAATAACATCTGCTAAATATGTGTATGTGACCAATATAATTTGATTTGAACTTGTGGATATCATTTTTATGTCTGTGTGCAGTTTAAGGAAGTTTCTAACTAACTCTAGCGTAATTGCTTACTAGCGTTACCCATAGACTTCCAGTCATGGAGCTATCATGGCGCTAACGGCTCGCGAACCAACTATAACTTCCTTCATACTAGAGAGACAAAAAAATGGTATACACGGTTCCTATGACTCTGGGGAAGTAGATAAAGGGCCTCATTGCCAAAAACCTGAAGTATCCTTTTAAACGTGACCCATTAGAGGTTCCTCTCTTTTGTATAGTACACATTGTGTGTGTGTGTGTGTGTGTGTGTGTGTGTGTGTATACAGGCCTGTACAGCTGGAGGAGGTGATAATGGCCTTGTGTAGCCAGTTTGAAACACACTGCGACAGCCTCTTGCTTAGAAATGATCTTTTGCCAGGCATGTTGTTACCATAGCAGTATTGTGTTTTGTTTGGTTTTCCTATTTGAACAAGAGAATACGACCCAGTAAGCATAGCACTGCTCTCATTGCATTGCGAAGCATGAATTTGACGCACAACCTTGAACTCGTTGGGCCCATTGTTACCCACTGACTATAAGACATCCCTGCAGGTTTTTATTCGGCCTCAGCGGCTTCAAATGTTGGAATAGATGTTTTCTCAAATGACACATTATATCTCATGTTACATAGACATGGCCACAAATGAAATATTGTTGCTAGCTAAAGTGACTGCATTAGGGCTCCATCATAAATATTTGTTTATTCTCGAGGGCTCAATTATGGGATGGTTTTCTTTTGTGTTGCAGCTACGGCATGTTTGTAACATTGTGCATGTTACATAAATGGCTATTGTGTTCAATAAGAAAAGAGGTTGTTGCACTATATTTTCATTTTCCTCTATACTTGTATTTGCTTGACAAATGCTATCACTGTTCATCACTGGCCACATAGCTTAGAGTCAGGGATACCCGGTCTTGCTTTGCTTCATCAGAATGAATTAGTTTTGGCTTCATTGAACCGACTGCCAAAGCGTGATCCCAGCACCCAAGGTTGCAAAGCGTTCTGCTCCCAGGGGGACAGGAAATGAGTGACAGTACATACACACCTTGTAGCTCCCTACACACTCTCGCCTCCACACCACATTGGATAGGCTACTGCTACAGTACCTCACGCCTGTGAATCTGTGCTCTCTTCAAGATGAGTCAGTAATGCTGTGTTCTGTGTTCTTAATTATGCTAGGCCTGTTGGCTGAGGAGAAGCATGGCATGCATGAGACAAGCCTGGAAGAAAGCCCTGTCCTGAGTCACTCAGAGTAGAGAACAGGGCATGTGTCATGAGAGTGCCAGTGCGGTGCTGTAATCCATTTTGGTTTGCTCTCTTTCCTTTGGACGCTCTTTCTTGTGCAGCAATAGCTGTTCTACTGCATTCGCCTGGTATCTTTAAACTTTAAATATAGAGAAGAAAATGTATTTTGATTTCTTGTACACTATTTCAGCAAAGGATATATCTACACAAACATTTCACATACATGCTAAATTATATTTTCAAAAGGGCATTTTTCAATGTTGACTACTACTTCTACATACATATGTTACTGTTCAGTACTACTACTGTATTTACCGCTGTCACATTCCTCTCCCTCCTAGAGCTGACGTTTGCATGGATCTTCAATGAGTACCCCTACTTTGTCCAGCAAGATAGTCGTCGATTCATCTCCCAGGAGACAGGAAGTCTGTACATCGCTAAAGTGGAGCCTTCTGATGTGGGCAACTACACCTGTGTGGTCAACAATAGCATCACTAAGGGCAAAGTCCTCAGCTCTCCTACACCACTGGTCCTGAGGAATGACGGTAAGATCCCATCCTTTATGTAAACATACACGCTGATCAGTCTGCACAAGCTGCCCAGATTAAGCTCCTTATAAAGAGATAGGCGCTACACAGGCTACAACATCAATAGTCTACCTCGCTCAACGTGTATAGCATTGGCAGACAATACACAGTCTACAATAGACCATTCTTTCCTGATAGTCTATAATGCTAATTGTACTTGGTAAAAGACAGAGTAACCTTACCTCCTCAAAGGGAAAAGTCATTGGGTGGAGTTGCTGCCCTCCTAGCAGCTTGAATATTAGATTCAGTCTGAAAAGAAGTCACATCTCCACAGGAGATGAATACATACCATCCCCTCCCCCAGGTGTATTCTTCTTTGAATCTTTAATAAACCTTTTCCGTTTCTCTCCCTCTTACCAACCTCTCAGTAATCGTTTCTGTTCCACACACAAAGACCTTTGTGTTTCTGGGCCCATGTTATTGTTGAGCCTTGTCTTCCAAGGCGTAAAGTGTGTATGCCATTAATCATTGATGCCAAAATGCTGTTTGTGTATTGTTTCCCTTTCATAGGAGCAATGGGTGAATACGAACCGAAAATAGAAGTTAATTTCCCTGACACTGTTCCAGCTGCGAAGGGATCCACGGTAAAACTAGAATGCTTCGCACTGGGAAAGTAAGTGAATGTGCATGTGTTTGTGAGAGTGCAGTTTTATTTGTTATGCAGGTCTTTGTAATTAGAAGGTTTGCTGTTTATAGGATGCTGGAATATTAGTGATATCACTCATCGTCTTGAAGTCAAGTATCACAGACTTACAGAGGAGTAGAGAAAGCAGTAGCACATTGTGAGGATGTGAAAATCAAACATCCTTTCATATGTCCAGGAAGGCAAAGCTGTTGAAATTTGATACAGTGAAAATGGATGAAAGCCAGATTTCCAGATTTGTATGGTTACATTAATTCTAAAGGCTTTGGCAGCCTCCTCTTTAGAGAAAAATTGAATTCCGTTACGCAGTAAAAGCTTCTGTACAGTGAATCAACATTTTTTCACCTCAGACTGACAGACAGTCGTCATAAGGGATTTTTTCTCCTCATTGTATTGCAGCCCAGTCCCAGAAATAAGTTGGAGGAGAACCAGCGGTGTCCCATTTCCCAGTAAGGTGAAGATGAAGAACTCCAACGCTGTTCTTGAAATTCCACATTTCCAGCAGGAAGACACAGGGATGTATGAGTGCGTGGCAGAAAATAGCCGGGGAAAAAACGCTGCACGAGGTCGTATCGCCTTCCAGGGTAAGTGATCCATTTTACATTGAATGAATCCAGAGACACTTATGAGTCAATGTGCTGTTATAATAGATACCCACATTTGTAAATGTAGGCTTGGAGTCAGAATACTGGCTTTGGCCTTGGTTATCTGTTAGAAAACTTGGCAGTGTGAAATTTCAAGTTTTAATGTCACGTGCAAAAGTACAGTGAAATGCCTTTCTTGCAAGCTCCAAACCCAACAATGCAGTAATCAATATCAATATACCACTCAAAATAACCTAAGGTAGAACAAAAACACACAAGAAAAAAAGAAGAAGAACACAAGAACATAAGAAGCAGGGTTAGCTCCAATGCCATATTCCCAAGCCAAACCTTTTCAACTTCCTGAGGAGAAAGAGGTCTTCGCACCGTCTTCATGAGTGTGCACATGTGAGTGGACCATTTTAAGTCCTTAGTGATTTGGACACAGAGGTACTTGAAGCTCTCGACCCGCTCCACTGCAGCCCCGTCGCTGTGGATGGGGGCGTGATCGCCCCCCAGTTTCCTGTAATCCACTATCAGCTCCTTGGTCTTACTAACGTTGAGGGAGAGGTTGTTGTTCCAGCACCACACTGCCAGATCACTGACCTCCTCCCTGTAGGCTGACCTCTTCCCTGTCTCATTGTCTCCGGTGATCAGGCCTACCACCGTCGTGGCGTCAGCAAGCTTGATGATGGTGTTGGACTTGTACGTTACCACACAGTCGTGGGTGAACAAGGAGTACAGGAGGGGACTAAGCACACACCCCTGTGGGGCTCCCATGTTGAAGGTCAACGTGGCAGAGGTGATACTCTTACCACCTGGGATCGGCCCATCAGGAAGTCCAGGATCTAGTAGCAGAGGGAAGATGTTCAGTCCCAGGGTCCTAAGCTTGGTGACAAGCTTGGAGGGGACAATGGTGTTGAACTCTGAGCTGTAGTAAATGAACAGCATTCTGATATAAGTATTCCTCTTGTCGTGACGTTGTATTAGTTAATGTGATGACTGTTGCCCATTGAATGATTACAAGTTTCTAATTGCGTGATTAACTGAATCAAGCAATTATTAACTCATTAACCTGGGGCACCATGGGAAAACTAGTTTTTATTGAGTTTCTATTTCCCAAATTAACTCAGAATATCAGAATATCGATTTTACAACAGCCGCTAACAGCCGCTAATTAACCAGTTGCCTACCAAACCAGTTGCCTACCAATGTTCTGAACGTCATATAGCCCGTGAATCTGCACGGACCCGGGTCTCACCAATGAGTTCGTACCACACCAATCTTAGTTGAATATTTATTTACTAAAAAGGTAAAATGATGATAGAAGATACACATAGACAAAACACATTATAGGCTATTGATTAGAACTTAGTATAACGGGCCAACACACTATGGTGTGTGTTCCCCAAAAGGGGGATTTCAAAGAGAGAGAGAGAAAAAAGAAAGTACACGAGAGAAATATACATTTGGGTGAATTTGTCAGCTATGCTATTCTAACCCTAGCCTTGCCCCAAACTGCCGCTCTAATGGGTCAGAATATAATGATGTATTACGTGGGGATGATCTCCGAGGTTTCTCTGCGTGGACCGTCCAGGCTGCTCGATTACGCACTACTCCGGCGCACCTCTCTGATCGTCCTCCCGATGTCAGTGTCCTTTTGGCTTAGGAGTCTGTTCCCTCACCCTTTGCTCTGGAAGGGGTCTTCTGTGGACAGACAGCTCTGTAGCTCAGGGCTCACAGCATAGGAATGAAACCCTTTAGATACCACGATTCAATGGGAGATGGAGGCTAGGTGGTTTGACTTGAATTCACCCGCTTAGACACAGCTACTCATCCGTAGCTTGGATAGAAAAGGATTTCTTTGTCTTCAAACTTGCGTTGCATTCTGGGTTCGTTCACTTTTTAGACCTTTGCTGCAGCTTGGGTCACGTCGTCCTCTATGTAAATTCTATACTCACAGGTTTTATACCCTTGGGTCAGAAGTGGGCGTAACCGCCTTTAGGGCAATTCTCTGGACGTACCATGTTAATGAGGGCAAGGTCTAGATTTCACTCAAATCCAATTTTAGACAACTAACTTAACATTTCATCGTTACCAAAACATTCCCTTTGATTTGGACATTTTCCACACAAAGTACAATGTATAAACATAAAACATATACTAGGAAAACTCTTTACGTTACAATGTTTTCGTAATAACGTCATCTATTAACCTTTAATAACAAAACAAAAATGACATACATTTTCATATTCCATCTATCGTCATGACCACCATTGTGGCTGATGGGTAACCATTGTTCCAAAGTCCCTTTATTTCATGTTTAATGTTCTGAGGCTGGTTCTCCATAGTAACAGGACAAAGGAATTTGTCTGTGGCCTGATATTTACCAGGGGCGTAAGGGGTCATAAAACCCCCACATCTTCAGACCCCTAGATCTCTCCTCCTCTGTTGGGGTTGAGAGATAATCTGTAGGGTTGTGGTCTCCTGTAACCTGACCTGGTCAGGACAGTCATGACACTCTTATCTAGGTGGGTGAGGGCAGTGTGGAGTGCAATTGAGATTCCATCGTATATGGATCTGTTCAAATCAAATTGTATCGTCACATACGCACATTTAGCAGTTGTTATTGCGGGTGTAGTTAAATGCTTGTGTTCCTAGCTCAACAGTGCAGTAATATCTAAAAATTCACAACAACTAATCTAAAAGTAAAATCATGGAATTAAGAAATATATAAATGTTAGGATGAGCAATGTCGGAGTGGCATTGACTAAAATACAGTACAATAGAATACAGTATATACATTTGAAATGAGTAAAGCAGTATCTAAACATTATTCAAATGACTAGTGTTCCATTATTAAAGTGACCAGTGATTCTCTAAGGTGCAGGGTTGAGTAACCGGGTGGTAGCCGGCAAGTGATGGCTATTTAACAGTCTGATGGCCTATAGATAGAAGCTGTTTTTCAGTCTCTTGGTCCCAACTTTGATGCACCTGTGCTGACTTTGCCTTCTGGATGATAGTGGGGTGAACAGGCCCGATGTGACATCGGGTGCTGTAGGTGTTCTGGAGGGCAGGCAGTGTGCATTGGGCAGACCGCACCACCCTTTGGAGAGCTCTGCGGTTGCGGGCGGTGCAGTTGCCGTACCAGGCAGTGATACAGCCCGACAGGATGTTCTTAATTGTGCATCTATAAATGTTTGTGAGAGTCTTAGGGGCCAAGCCAAATTTCTTCTGCCTCCTCACAACACTGTCTGTGTGGGTGGACCATTTCAGATCGTCAGTGATGTGTTACGCAGAGGAACATTAAGCTTTCCACCTTCTCCACTGCAGTCCCATCAATGTGGATAGGGGTGTGCTCCCTCTGCTTTTTCCTGAAGTCCTCGATTAGCTCCTTCATTTTGTTAATGTTAATGCACCTCTCTGCCAGGTCCCTCACCTACTTCCTGTACTCTGTCTTGTCATTGTTGCTAATCGGCCCTACTATGGTTGTGTTGTCTGCAAACTTGATGATTGAGTTGGTGAACAATTGTGAACAACAGTTGTGAACAATGTTTCGAGACTTTCACTGTACTCAAGTCAGCACACAATTTGCTTTTGATGAAGAGGCATACCCCTCCCCCTCTCAATTTCCCTGAGTCTACTGTCCTGGCAGCTCGGTGAATGGAGAATCCAATGATGGAATATTAATTCAAACTGTTAAGGCACAATTCTGATATTATGTCAGCGGTCCACGATAACAATTTATTTTCAGTCTTGGCTCTGTTGTCCTTGTTATCATCATTATTTCTTTGACACATCATGTCCCTGACATCTGCATATTCCCTCTTTTCATAGCAAAACCCCATTGGCTGCAAACAATGATCGACGGGGCCCTGTCCATTGAGGAGAACCTGTTCTGGGAGTGTAAGGCAAACGGAAAACCCAAGCCCTCCTACAGTTGGCTGAGGAATGGAGACAACCTAATGGCAGAGGTATGTATGGAGTCTTGCATGTTAAACCACATCAGCATCTCCACATAGTGTGCTGTGCTTCAGCATCTCTGAACAGCTGATGGGGTCCAAATTCAGTCTGAGTAATACATCAGCAGCAAAATGTTTTAGTGGCTTTTCCAACTTGATGGCCATGGGAAATACATAGCTTATTAGTGGTCTACTGCTATTGACAACATTACTTTCTTTGTTTTTGTTGAAGCAGCAGGTCAGCATTTTCTACCCCCTCACCCTATCCCAGTTCCAACCTGAGCATACATACCAGAACAGGGTGCTATAAAGTGTTATTTCTTCCCCTCTCTTGTCTCTTCATAGTGTACAAGTAATTGCATTTGCGCCTGTGGACATAATAGACTGCTCTAGCAATACATATGCAGATCTGCTTGCTTTCTCGTCCACAGGGCCGGGTACAAATCGAAAACGGGGCTCTCTCCATAGCAGCATTAAACCTGTCAGACGCCGGAATGTATCAGTGTGTGGCTGAAAACAAACATGGCATTATTTATTCCAGCGCTCAGCTAATGGTGTTAGGTAAGATAGCTTTCCTCTCTGCTTTTATGTGTGTCTAGATTGCTGTGTGTTTGATCATATTCTTAAAGATAAAACTAGCACCCTGCCGTTGCCCTTTTCAACATTCACTCGCAGCCTCATTTAATGCCACTTCGGCTCCAGAGAAGAAAATATGAATCTGATGGAGTGTCTCATTTTACTTTCAATCATTTCACCATATTGATTTTGATACTACAAACGCATTGCACAGTGGTATCAGAGGGCTTTCTCATGTAGATTACATATCGATTTATTCGGAGAGCTTTGCTGAGTTCTATCTGACTGACTGGATGAGAAATCCAATTCTGTCTTGATATTTAATGACACTGGGGGTCTCAGATGATGACTGACAAAATGTGATGATGACAGACAAAGCCCAACGTTTAGAGAAGCCCATAGTGTGTAGTGAGGACTGGTCTCTATGGGGGAGGGGGGAAAGGGCTTCATCGCTGACATGGCTTCATCACTGAAGCTCTGGAGCAGTTCCTATGGAGATCCTGGTTTTGATGCCATTGGATAGGGCAAGGAGGGAGGGAATGACAGTCAATCTCAGCTCAGCACAGTTGATCTGTGAGTTGGTTCAAGTTGTCTTCTTCACTTCCCCCCCTGTGTCTCCTAAAGCATCACCTCCCAGTTTCTCCAAGAATCCACTGAAGCCCCTGCTGAAAGCTCGCTCAGGCAGTGAAGTGGTTCTGGAGTGCAAGCCCCAAGCCTCGCCCCGGGCAATTAGCCTGTGGAAGAAAAGCAATGAGATCGTGCAGAAAAACGAGAGGTAGTGTGAAACCCAGCATGAACAAAGGGCAGCTGTGTGTTATTAGAATATTTGCAGATGTGTGGATGAATAGGGGGAAAGGCCTATGAGAAGAAAACAAACCCCTGGAAAAATTTAGATATAGATAGTAAATGTTGTATGCGGAGTCTGTGCATATTGAATGCTTAGCATATGCAAATACCTACATTTCAGTCATTCAGGTTTCAGTCAGGCTTATTTTGTTTAAATTAAAAAATTCACATGCAGATAACCATCTTTTGGATGGCAAGCCTGGGTAGAAGGATTGGCATTAGGACACCAATTTCACAGGAAATTGCTAAATGCAAAGTCAATTGTTTTCTCTGTTGGAATACAAGGAAAAATGGAAATTATGTTGAAACGGAAGGCTATTATGCATCCTAGCACTTGGACTGTATTCAAAAATGGCTCTTCTATTCTCTACCCAAGCAACAGCTCAGAACCTCTGTTATTTATCCCCTAGGATTACTCTGCTTGCCAACGGGACACTGAAGATTGTCAACGCAACCAGAAGGGATGCGGGGAGCTACACATGCATCGCTAAAAATCAGTTTGGGACTGCAAGCGCCACCGGAAGACTCCTTATCACAGGTGTGATATCATAACGTGTTCTCACAATAAGCCCGATGCATCTCCCAAAAACTTTTCATTTTGGTTCATGATTTTAACGTAATTGCCATTTTTAACATCAACCGCTGTCATTACTGTCGGATATTTTTATCTACTGTCTTGTACTGATTATTGTACCAATAATTCCAGCCTAACATTTAATGAAAGTGATCGTTACAATTTGTCCGTACTACTTCAATTGGTCATTACTATTTTGTCTGTACATAGACAAGGTTGTAATTTTGCAATTAAAGCAATTGGAATTGATTTCACTAGAGAGAGTGGTGAAATAGACAAGTTATTATACAGCAATTAAGTGAAGGTCTTTATTTATGGGTGTGGTGACGTAGTGTGTTGGTGCAGTTATCAGGTACATGTATTGTAAGCGTCCGTCACTACCTCCATTGTTTTTCTCATTAGCTTTTTTAGGTCATACGCCAACAGCTGAACCCTGTAATCTAATGGAATTTAATTATCCTGACCTTTCTCTTACAATGCCCATACTCCACTGCAGCCACCATTGGGAATGTATTCTGCTTGCATAATCCTACTTCAAACATTTTCCCCCAATTTGACCATGCAAATATGAAGTGTTAACCAGAAATTGTGTTAACCTGGCTAGGACTGGGGTACCGCTAGCAACAGCCAGTGAAAGTGCAGCGCGGCAAATTCAGAACAACAAAAATCTCATAATTAAAATTCCTCAAGCATACAAGTATTTTACACCATTTTAAAGATATAATTCTCGTTAATCCAGCCACAGTGTCTGATTTCAAAAAGGATTTACAGTGAAAGCACCACAAACGATTGTTAGGTCACCACCAAGCCACAGAAAAACAGCCATTTTTTCCAGCCAAAGAGAGGAGTCACAAAAATCAGAAATAGAGATAAAAATGAATCACTAACCTTTGATGATCTTCATCAGATGACACTCATAGGACTTGATGTTACACAATACGTGTATGTTTTGTTTGATAAAGTTCATATTTATATAAAAAAAATCTGATTTACATTGGCACGTTACGCTCAGTAGTTCTAAAACATGCGGTGATATTGCAGAGAGCCACATCAATTTACAGAAATACTCATAATAAACATTGATAAAGATATTACTATTATACATTAAACTTTAGATAAACTTCTCCTTAATGCAACCGCTATGTCAGATTAAAAAAAAAAAAAACTTTACGGAAAAAGCAAACCATGCAATAATCTGAGTACAGCCTTTAGACAACAAAGCAGCCAAAAGATTGGGTAGTCAACATTAATCAGAAATAGCATTTTAAATATTCACTTACCTTTGATGATCTTCATCAGAATGCACTCCCGGGAATCCCAGTTCCACCATAAATGTTTGATTTGTTCGATAATGTCCATCAGTTATGTCCAAATATCTTATTTTGTTAGGGCGTTTGGTAAACAAATCCAAAAGCGTGTTCAGGTCGCGACGAACGTCGGACGAAAAGTTCAAAAAGTTCCGTTACAGCCCGTAGAAACATGCCAACCTAAGTATGGAATCAATCTTTAGGATGTTTTTAACATAACACTTCATTAATGTTCCAAACGGACAATTCCTTTGTCTGTACAAATGAAGTGGAACGTAGCTACTTTTCACATGAGCGCGCAAGACCGAGGCTGTGGCACTCTGCCAGACCACTCACTCAAAGAGCCCTTATGAGCCCCTCCTTTAGAGTAGAATCCTCAAAACAGGTTCTAAATACTGTTGACATCTAGTGGAAGCCTTGGGAAGTGAAACATAACTAATATCACCCTGTATCTTCAATGGGGGCTGATTTGAAAAACTACAAACCTCAGATTTCCCACTTCCTGGTTGGATTTTTTCTCTGGTTTTTGCCTGCCATATGAGTTCTGTTATACTCACAGACATAATTCAAACTGTTTTATAAACTGTTTGAATGACTAATAATAATATGCGTATATTAGTATCTAGGACATAGGAGGCAGTTCACTCTGGGCATGCTATTCATCCAAAAGTGAAAATGCTGCCCCCTATCCCAAAAAGGTTCAATGTTAGTTAGGCAACAATAGTTTGAAAGTTAAGTTCTAGAAGCTAGATACATGTAGCTATGGTGATCCTTGTCATAATAATAGTTTGATATAATTATAATCTTAAACACTAGAGTTGTTTGAATTTAGTGGATCCCACCCAGAGAGTATTAAGATGCATACTAAACTGTCGTTGCCTGGACAGAGCCCACCAGAATCACCCAGAGGCCTGCTAACATGGAGATCATTGTTGGCGAGAGTATCGTGCTGCCCTGCCAGATAGCCAGCGATCCAGCCTTGGATGTGTCTTTCTCCTGGGAATTCAACGGGCAGCTCATAGACTTCCACGGGGATGCCGACCATTTCGACAGAGTAGGAGGGGTAAGTCATCAGCAGCATTGGACCACCGCTGTGAGGCTATTCTACACTCTTAGAAAAAAGGGTTATTCAGCTATCCCCATAGGAGAACCCTTTTTGGTTCCAGGTAGAACAATTTTGTGATCCATGTAGAACCCTCTGTAGAAATGGTTCTACATGGAACCCAAAAGGCTTTTTCAAAGGGTTCTCCTACTAGGAAAGCCGAAGAACCCTTTTAGGTTCTAGATAGCACCCTTGTTTATAAGAGTGTGGGATATTTTTTTCACACAGTGTGGCAGACTATACAAAACAATATGCCTTATTTGGAAACTGTATAATCTCTGTATAATAGGTTGGCTACATCTTAAAAACATCTGAAAGCCCTATTGTCACACAGTAGGCTACTTTATTAAATGTGTATTCAAGAAGAGTACAAATGAAGGATGTGTTGGGATCAAATCTTAGCAGCAGTCTCATTGAAGTGTTGCTTCAATAGGCTGTATTTAATTTCCATTGTTTCAAGCTATAGTTTCTCTTTTTCAATGAATCTGCAATGCATATTTCCTCTCCCTGTCTATTGGACAGCTCATACTAATTGCAACGTTATCAATAAGACAATATAAAGGTGAAAAGCCATAGTATTTCATAGGAGATCATGCTAATCCATAAAATGTTTCTATGGTGGAATAAGCCTGATTAATTAAAAGTATTTTTACTTTTCATCCATCCACCTCAAGGGAGAACATTTTGTTATCATCTCTCTTTGCTGTAATTTAATTTGCATACCTATTTATGAATCTTGTGCCCCGAAAGAGTTTTATAATGAGTTGGCTGGCATTAACCAAGGGCAAGCCTTGGCACCTGTAAAATTCCTCATTCCTTGAATTAACGATAAGAGACTACTCTTTGTTGAAAATATGTGTTCAGTTTTGATATTAATTTGTTCTGCACTTGTCTCTGCCAAATAGTTTTAGGGAAATGTTTTCACTGTTTTATGGATTCATTCCTCACCCGAGGTTCATTGTATGGATATACTGTAGTTGGAAAAAAAATTAATGAATGGATAAAAGTTGAGGTTGGTATTGGAGTTGAACCCCTCCAATGTTGTGGTCATGCTAAGTTCACTCCTGCGTGGAAATTACAAATGACATTGACATGTGGACACACACATAATGAGAAAGAGTTTTCACAGATTCCATATCCCAATGCCCAAGGAGATTACCAGTTCCTCTCAACAGCTTCTAATGAATGAATTAACATAATTAAACCAGATCTGCCTCATAGCTTCCTGCCTGCCAAAGCATGGGATTTAACCCCTCGTACTCCGGTCAGACATCTGCTGGCTGGTATGTCAGACGTAGACATGGCATAAGCATGTTAACCTCTCAGAGGAGAGGAGTGCCATGCCATCCCTTAGCTTCACATAAGTGCCACTCTGCTCCGCTTGGTCTTTGACTCTGAAACGTGAGGATCCTCAGGCTGTTCATTAGAGGGTCTTCACGGATCCACCTGTACCCAAATACCCGAGAACCGGGTCTAGGTCGGATCTGATACGGGTCTCAGGTATGTGTCTCCAGGTCCGTTTAGAATGGTTCTCTATATATAAACAAATATTTATGCATATCGGGTCCGGGTGGGAAAGCCCCAGGTCCATTTCGGAACAGGTCTAACTTTTTGGACCTATGAAGACCTCTAGCGTTCATACCCAATTGCAGCCAAGCCAAGTTGTGGTCACTGCCCAGTGAGTTGATGAAATCTGGCGTGACTTGAGTGTGTCTAACCTGGCTAGCCCTCAGGTGAATCATCTCTGCACAAGCACACTCCAAGTCCTGAAGGATGACATGCTGTGTATGTGTAACAGATCACTTCACCAAGTGAACATTGGCCCTGGATTTTTGGAATGTGAGTTCCAACTCCCCAGAGTGATGGTAGCCTTGATATGTGCCTAATAATTAACTGCAGATACAGTGGTCCAGGTAGAACCTCTTTTTTTTCTCTCACCCGTTTACACACAATACTCCATAATGACAAAGTGAAAACATGTTTTTAGACATTTTTTCAAATGTATTGAAAATGAAATACAGAAATATCTCATTCCATAATTATTCACACCCCTGAGTCAATACTTTGTAGAAGCACCTTTGACTGTGAATACAGCTTTGAGTCGTCTTGTGTATGTCTGTATCAGCTTTACACATATGGATTTGGGGATTTTCTCCCATTCTTCCTTGCAGATTTTCTCAAGCTCTGTTAAGTTAGATGTCTTCAAGTCTTTCCACAAATTTTCAGTGAGATTCAAGTGTGGGCTTTGTATGGGCCACTCAAGGACTTTCACATTCTTGTTCTGAAGCCATGTAAGTCTTGCTTTGACTGTATGCTTGGGGTCATTGTCCTGTTGGGAACTTACATTTTTGCACTCTGAAGCAGGTTCTCTTCAAGCATTTGCCTGTATTTGACTCCTTTCATTGTTCCCTCTATCCCTACCAGTCTCCCAGTCCCTGTTGCTGAAAAGCATCCCATAGTATGATGCTGCCACTGCCATGCTTCACGGTTGGGATGGTGTTAGACAGGTGATGAGCTGCATACAGGCCAAAGAGTAACATGTTTGGCTCATCAGACCACTGAATCATTTGCCTTATGCTCTCATAGTCTTTCATGTGCCTTTTTCTCAGGAGTGGTCTCTGTATGGCCACTCTCCAATAAAGCCCAGAGTGGTGAAGTGACTGTTGTCCTTCTGGCAGGTTCTCCTATTTCAGCAAAGGAACTCAGATTTTATGTCAGTGGTCCTTCTTGCCGGTTGCTCAGTTTGGTCGGACGGCCAGCTCTAAGCAGAGTCTGGGTAGTTCCATATTTTTTCCATTTCCCAATGATGGAAACCACTATGCTCTTGGAACCTTTCAACACTCTAGAAATGGTTTTATAACCTTCCAGAGATATGTGCCTCATAGCAATTATATCTCAGAGATATACGGACAGTTCCTTGGACTTCGGCTCTGACTTCAACTGTTAACTACGGGACCTTGTGTAGATAGTTGTGTATCTTTCTAAATCATGCCCAAACAATTGAATTGGAACAAGTTTTTCATTTTTATTTCTTATTTCACCTTTATTTAGTCAGGTAGGCTAGTTGAGAACAAGTTCTCATTTGCAACTGCGACCTGGCCAAGATAAAGAATAGCTATTTGACACATACAACAACACAGAGTTACACATGGAATAAACAAAACATACAGTCAATAATACAGTAGAAAAAAGAAAACAAAAGTCTATATACAGTGAGTGCAAATGAGGTAAGATAAGGGAGTTAAGGCAATAAATAGGCCATGGTGGCGAAGTAATTACAATAGAGCAATTAAACACTGGAATGGTAGATGTGCAGAAGATTAATGTGCAAGTAGCGATACTGGGGTGCAAAAGAGCAAGATAAATAAATAAACACAGTTTGGGGACGAGGTAGATAGATGGGCTGTTTACAGATGGGCTATGTACAGGTGTAGTGATCTGTTGTAACGGTCTGAGTGTAGTAGGTGAGGAGTCAGGCGCAGGAAGCAGAGAGTTCAGGGGAGTGCTATTTTAATGCACTGATAAACGCTGAACATAAGCCAACCCTCACAAAAACACAGGGCGTACTGAACAAACAAATGCCCCAAACAGGGGGACTTAAACTGTCCAGGGAAAACCCACAAAATGGGAAAACACAAAACCCAATAGACGTGCACATAAGCACACCAAACAGACGATCACAATAATTAATCCCGCACAAGGAACCCTGCGGGCCGGCTGACTAATAAAGCCTACTACCTAACTCAAAACAGGTGCACACAATCAACACATAAGGAGGGGGAGGAAATAATCAGTAGCAGCTAGTAGGCCGGCAACGACGACCGCCGAGCGCCACCCGAACGGGAAGGGGAGTGTCCTTCGGTCGGAGTCGTGACATCTGTGAGGTGCTCTGACAGTTGGTGCTTAAAGCTAGTGAGGGAGATGTGAGTCTCCAGCTTCAGTGATTTTTGCAGTTCATTCCAGTCATTAGCAGCAGAGAACTGGAAGGAAAGGCGACCAAAGGAGGAATTGGCTTTGGGGGTGACCAGTGAGATATACCTGCTGGAACGCGTGCTACGAGTGGGTGCTGCTATGGTGACCAGTGAGCTGAGATAAGGCAGGGCTTTACCTAGCAGAGACTTGTAGATGACCTGTAGCCAGTGGGTTTGGCGACGAGTATGAAGCGAGGGCCAACCAACGAGAGCATACAGGTCGCAGTGGTGGGTATTGTATGGGGCTTTGGTGACAAAACGGATGGCACTGTGATAGACTGCATCCAATTTGTTGAGTAGGGTGTTGGAGGCTATTTTATAGATGACATCGCCAAAGTCGCGGAACGGTAGGATGGTCTGTTTTACGAGGGTATATTTGGCAGCATGATTGAAGGATGCTTTGTTGCGATGTAGCAAGCCGATTCTAGATTTAATTTTGGATTGGAGATGCTTAATGTGAGTCTGGAAGGAGAGTTTACAGTCTAGCCAGACACCTAGGTATTTGTAGTCCACGTATTTGTAGTCCACGTATTCTAAGTCAGAGCCGTCCAGAGTAGTAATGATGGACGGGCGGGCAGGTGCGGGCAGTGATCGATTGAGTAGCATGCATTTTGTTTTACTTGCATTTAAGAGCAGTTGGAGGCCACGGAAGGAGAGTTGTATGGCATTGAAGCTCATCTGGAGGTTAGTTAACACAGTGTCCAAAGAGGGGCCAGAAGTATACTGAATGGTGTCGTTTGTGTAGAGGTGGATCAGAGACTCACAGACAGCAAGAGCGACATGATTGATGTATACAGAGAAGAGAGTCGGCCTGAGAATTTAACCCTGTGGCACCCCCATAGAGACTGCCAGAGATCCGGACAACAGGCCCTCCGATTTGACACACTGAACTCTATCAGAGAAGTAGTTGGTGAATCCGGCGAGGCAATCATTTGAGAAACCAAGGGTGTTGAGTCTGCCAATAAGAATGTGGTGATTGATAGAGTCGAAAGCCTTGGCCAGGTCGATGAATAGGGCTGCACAGTAATGTCTCTTTTCAATGGCGGTTATGATGTCGCTTAGGACCTTGAGTGTGGCTGAGGTGCACCCATGACCAGCTCTGAAACCAGATTGCATAGCGGAGAAGGTGCGGTGGGATTCGAAATGGTCGGTAATCTGTTAACTTGGCTTTCAAAGACCTTAGAAAGACATGGTAGGATAGCTATAGGTCTGTAGTTTGGGTCTAGAGTGTCACCCCCTTTGAAGAGTAGGATGACCGCAGCAGCTTTCCAATCTTTGGGAATCTCAGACGATACAAAAGAGAGGTTGAACAGGCTAGTAATAGGGGTTGATGATTTTAGAAAGAGAGGGTCCAGATTGTCTAGCCCGGCTGATTTGTAGGGGTCCAGATTTTTCAGCTCTTTTAGAATATCAGCTATCTGGATTTGGGTGAAGGAGAAATGGTGGGGGCTTTGGTGGGTTGCTAGCCAGGTGGAAAGCATGGCCAGCCGTAGAGAAATGCTTATTGAAATTCTCAATTATAGTGGGTTTATCGGTGGTAAGTGTTTTCTAGCCTCAGAGCAGTGGGCAGCTGGGAGGAGGTGCTAATGCAGAGTGCCATAGGAAGTTTTTGTGCTGGTCAAGGGCAGACAGGTCTGGAGTGAACCAAGGACTATATCTATTCCTAGTTCTACATTTTTTGAACGAGGCATGCTTATTTAAGATGGTGAGAAAGGCACTTTTAAAGAATAACCAGGCATACCCCAACCAGGTCGATTAGAAAGGCCTGCTCGTAGAAGTGTTTTAGGGAGGCAATGAGGCAGTGATCGCTGAGATCTTGATTGAAAACAGCAGAGGTGTATTTGGAGGGGGAGTTGGTTGATATCTATGAGGGTGCCCGTGTTTACGGATTTGGGGTTGTAACTGGTAGGTTCATTGATCATTTGTGTGAGATTGAGGGCTTCAAGCTTAGATTGTAGGATGGCCGGGGTGTTAAGCATGTCCCAGCTTAGGTCACCTAGTAGCACAAGCTCAGAAGATAGATGGCAGGCAATCAGTTCACATATGGTGTCAAGGGCACAGCTGGGGGCAGAGGGTGGTCTATAGCAAGCGGCAACAGTAAGAGACTTGTTTCTGGAAAGGTGAATTTTTAGAAGTAGAAACTCAAATTGTTTGGGTACAGACCTGGATAGTAAGACAGAACTCTGCAGGCTATCTTTGCAGTAGATTGCAACACCGCCCCCTTTGGGAGTTCTATCTTGGTGGAAAATGTTACAGTTAGAAATGGAGATTTCAGGGTTTTTGGTGGTTTTCCTAAGCCAGGATTCAGACATGGCTAAGACATCCGGGTTGGCAGAGTGTGCTAAAGCAGAGAGTAAAACAAGCTTCTAATGGTAACATGCATGAAACCAAGGCTATTACGGTTACAGAAGTCAACAAATGAGAGCACCTGGGAGTGGGAGTGGAGCAAGGCACTGGATTAACTTCTACATCATGTGAAGAACAGAGGAGAAGTAGGATAAGGGTACGGCAAAAGGCTATACGAACTGGCCGCCTAGCCGGTTCAGAACAGAGAGTAAAAGAAGCAGGTTTCTGGGAACGATAGCATAGATTCAAGGCATAGTGTACAGACAAAGGTAAAGTAGGATGTGAGTACATTGGAGGTAAACCTAGGCATTGGTGAGAGCGATATTGTCCCTAGAGACATTTAAACCAGGTGATGTCATCGAATATGTAGGAGGTGGAACAACATGGTTGGTTAAGGCATATTGAGCAGGGCTAGAGGCTCTACAGTGAAATAAGACAGTAATCACTAACCAGGACAGTAATGGACGAAGCATATTGATATTAGAGAGAGGCATGCATAGCCAAGTGAACATATGGGTCCAGTGAGTGGTTGGGCTGGCTGGGGACATGGCGATTCTGACAGTTGGAATCCTCGGGCAGAGGATATTCTAGTCGTAGAGGATCGGCGGGGTTCCGTGCCCCAAACCAGCAGTAGAAGGGGTCCGGATATTGTAGCCCAGGAGTGGTCTTCAGTGGTAGCCTAGGAGCCCTAGCCCATCTAGCTTCAAGCTAACCTTTGCTTGCTCCGGGACGCTGGCCAGGAGTAGTCACCCGGGATTGCGGTTAGCTAGTTGTGAAAATCCAGATGAAAATGTTCAGAGTTTGCGGTAGGAATCCGGGGATATGGCGAGAAAAAAAATTGGTCCGTTATGCTCTGGTTTGAGTCACGTTGTACGAAACTGTCGAGAGCTTTCCGAGCTAAAGGTTAGCTGATGACCACTAGCAATGGTTTCCTGACTGATAGCTGGTAGGTAGTTAGCTGGCTAGCTTCAGTTGAGGGATTCCTGATCTGAAGTAAGTAGAAATACTTTAGGAAAAAAATAGATCCACGCCGCATTGGGTGAGGCAGGTTGCAGGATAGCATTTAGAAGTTTTTTTTTTTAAAGATATGCGAAAAAAATATATATACAAGGGACACGACAGGACAAAGACAAAGACGCCTGACTGCTACGTCATCTTGGATTTTTTGTTGTTGTAGTGACATCTCAAGGATATTGGATGTACCTGAGCTGAATTTGAAGTGTCATAGTAAAGGGGTGTGAATGCTTATGTAAATTAGATATTTTTTCAATAAATTAGCTATCATTTCTAAAAACATGTTTTCACTTTGTCATTATGGGGTATTATGTGTGGATGGATAAAAATATATATATTTAATAAAAATGTTATTCAGTCTGTAACAGTAAAATGTGGAATAAGTCAAGAGTTATGAATACATTCTGAAGACACTGTAAATATGATCCATATCACTCACTTAAAATATGAATACTATTACTTGTATTGCTCACATTAATTTATGTAACTATACTAAACCTCCATGGTAGATGGGAAAATGTACAGAAGCTGTTTCATCACATCTTGCTCATCTTTGGGTTTTTCAACAGTTTATCAGTTTTAGGATCTCAAAGAGCACACAGTTTTATATAGAACAATATTAGCTCCTAGTCTGTGAGACATACTAATTTCTTATCTAATCTGGTTTATGTAATTATGGAATAATTAGGATCATCTTGCCAATTAGCCGAAATGTGTTTGTTTGTTTTGTGGGTCCTCTGCGAGGCTGAGTAGGGGAACATGCAGTGCCTGAAGGGTAGCCGACAGGATTGTTTGATTAGAACACAGCTGACATTCTTGTTGGTTCCTGTGTGTCACAAGACTCAGTGGCCTGAGGACCACATGCAGCTCTGTGCACAGAGCTTCCTCAATGTTAAAGCTACAGGCACACTTAGAAAGAAAAATAAGGTATGGGCGCCACCCCCTATTGTTCTGATGTAATAATTATATTTATTAGTCAACCTACAGTAGGATCACACATGCAATTGCTCAGAGAGAATGATGAAACAGTTCAGAGTGTATTTCCTTTAGATTTCTTGATCTTACACCAGATATTCTTGTTATTGTGTTTTTGTTATCCCTTGTAGAGCATTTCAGGAGATCTGATGATTCGTAACATCCAGCTGAATCACGGGGGGAAATATGTCTGTGTTATCGACACCGACGTAGAGAGCTTGTCCGCTTCGGCCATCTTGGTTGTGAAAGGTAAGAGAACCGACTGTAAAGGTTGTAAGGGTTCCTTTATGGAATTCATGTTCAGTTCACTCTGGCTATGAGATTCACATTTGTACAGTGACTAAAATCTCCGAAGTGATGACATTTTAAGTTCTTTAGAAAAGTCTGAATGTTGAAATACAATATAGTGTCGGCTGTGAATACTTGACCTTAGAGCTTGCAATGAAAAATCTTGTAAGAACTTGGACAGAATTAAAATTGATTCATGCAATAAATTGGAGCTGAAATTGGAATCTAGAAGGCATACTTAATTTTATAGGCCTATATGAAGAATAATGGTTAATTAAACTTGCTGTCAAGCTACCTTTATGACAAATATGATGCTGTATTCATATACAAAAAAAAGAACTGTGCAGACAAATGTACATGTATATAATATCTATAAATATCTTACATATTTTTTTTTACATTTCATGACATGGCATGTTGTATTTGTTTAATGAAAACAACATTTTTATGACATATTTTTGAAATAATGGAAAGACAATATTTGACATCTCTGAATTTGAAAAAGGCACACACTCTGGCACTGGTACATTTTGTGAACGCAGCTTCCACAGTGGTAGTTGATATGTGTTTGGAGTAGTGCATCATCTCTCATTATTGTAGCTTATCTGTAGTGATTTACATTGGTATGCACACCCATAACACCCTGTAATAGCAGTCCCAGGTGTTTTGGAAAGCCATTGTTTATTACAGAGAACTTTAATTGGCTCATTTACATACCGACAAAATACCATAGAAACATCTGAATAATGGAACAGTGGAGCAAACAACAACATCATGGCATGCAACCATCTTTGGAGTAGATATCCATGAACACTGTCTGTCATTCTTTGCCTCTTAGTGTAGCGGTCTCTCGCTCTCTATCACTTCCTCTCACTGTCCATCTTTCTAACACACGCATATGTTTCACAAATTGTCCCCTCCCATGTTCCTGTCTGGCGTTAGTGATCCCATGCTCTTAATCACTTCTCAGCCTCACATATCCCATGTCTGCATTAAATGTCCCTGTGAAGCCAGATAAAGGACACAGAGCTTAATAAGAGGGAGTGTGATGGCATTGGACCAGCTGTAAAGGCAAGAGGATGATGAGTTGGTAATGGGGGCGTGGTGTTTATGGTGGTGGTGGGAATGGTGGTGCGGTGTGGAGGCTCACTTTGCTAATTGTCTGATTGAGTCAGGTCCCCCCGGGCCCCCGGACACAGTAGCAGTGGAGGAGATCACAGATAGCACGGCCCAGCTCTCTTGGAGCCCCGGCAGGGACAACGGCAGCCCTATCACCGGCTACATCATCCAGGCCCGGACCCCCTTCACTGTGGGCTGGCAGGCTGTGGACACAGGTAGTTTATACATCTACCATACAGTACATAACAAAGCACACCATAACTAAGTTTATCCAGCATGATAATAATGGTCTACTTTCCACTTCCAGTTCCTGAGGTGATCAATGGCAACACACTGACAGCCACTGTGGTGGGCCTGAACGCCTGGGTGGAGTATGAGTTCAGGGTGGTGGCCCGCAACAGTGTGGGCATGGGAGAGCCCAGTCCAGCCTCAGCCAAGACCAGGACAGAGGATACCAGTGAGTGTTTCTCCTCTAGTCTTTCTAAAATACATACGCAGACACACACACTAAGAAACACATACACACAGTAACCCACATACACACACACACTAACACACACTAACATACACATAAATACTGTAGATACAGTATACACAGACCCCTGACATCTTATATGAAAGGCTGAATATTTCTGAATATTAAACTGAACAGCTAAATCTAAAAAAAGTGTTTTATTCTTTGTGACATTTGGCATTTGAGTTGGACAATATAGTCCAAAACATGTCGGGTCGATAATATCAAGGGAGAAGTTTCTTGGGTGTAAAATAAAATACATTTTTCCCAATTGTTGACACACGTTTGCTGATACTACATCTCAGGTACTCATGGAAGCATTTGCGGACCTGAGCTGCCAGATGGAAAACGCACGTTGTCCCAAACAAGAACATACATTTGCCGCTCAGGATCACCTGGCCCTCTCTGCTCTAGCTGAAAAAGATTGTCATGTAAGGTGTTCAGGAAATTAAGGAGATAGGCAGTGTTCTGTGGAGGACCCCATTGTGGCTCATAGCTGAACATATGGCGACATTTTCCCCGCGCTGGCCAGGTACAGTACCTCAATGATGGCGCGTAGACCATGGATGTTCCTTCCTCTCCTCCTCTTCTTTGCTAAATTTAATCAAATCAAATCAAATTTATTTATTTAGCCCTTCGTACATCAGCTGATATCTCAAAGTGCTGTACAGAAACCCAGCCTAAAACCCCAAACAGCAAGCAATGCAGGTGTAATCCAGACTCATCTATGAATATGAGTTCAGGGGGCATGGGACTTGCATCCAACTCCATTGTTCTCTGATATGACAGTAAATACTGTAATTGCTGTATAGTAAAGTTCACTGTCAACATCAGTGAGTCTCTAATGTTTCAAGAGTGTAATACTACTACATTATTTACTTGCACATATTCGTACCATTTATCCTTTACTCTTTGGGAATTCCTTTCGAATGGGTTTCTGTTGATTTGCTTCCTACGGAGATGGTGTTTCTGAAGGATGCGGGCTATGGTAGATAAGCTCACTCTGTTGTTGTAGAAGATGGTAGGGTTTTCAATAATCTGTTGCTAGATTTCCTGCAGTCTTATGGCATAATTTTTAACTACCATTTGCACAATGGCAGCCTCCTATTCGTCTGTAAATAGTCGTCTTTCAGTTCTACAAAAACAAAATAGCATGCAGTACAGTAAACACTACAGTAGTTCAGTACACAACATAAACATGTTACAAAGTAGTATAGCTCTCAATTTCATACATACATTAATACGCCAAACATGTGCTTTGTTTCCCCTTACAGTCTGTATTGGAATGTACAGTCTTTACTGGGCTTTATGTGGTACTACTGTCAAATAGTAAAAGTCAAAGATAGGTCCAATGTCTGCAGTACATAACTATTCTCATTTTGGAATGTCCGGATGATTGATGCTACGGTGAAGTGGCTCAGATTGGGCTGCACTCTCTGCCCAGCCTCTCTCAAGGTCAGCCTCTCCACATGGTCCACCATAGTTGCCCGAATTTCATCAGAGATTACTCTCCTTGTTCTTGGTCTTCCTCCACCTCTACCTCCACCTCCACCTCTACCTCTACTTCTCTCTGCCAAGTTTGCTTCCATTGTGACACATTTCGCAATTAGTGTTTGAAAAGAGAAAGAGGTCGATTGGTAATTGAGCTTAGCTTGTTGAACATTGTTGCATTTCATTTGCACACATGACATTTTAGTTGTGAAGGTTGTGTCAAAGGTAGAGAATTGTGTGTTGTGTTTTGTCAAATGTTATGGAAATGCAATCTGAGTGTAAAGCAAAACATGTGCCAATAGTATTGCAGATCTGGTGTCTCGTTCAACTAAATTAGTTACAGGTTTGGGTCATTGTGCCTCATGGGCCAGTTTTAGTGTGTAAACAATTGGGATAATCTGTAAATCTGTGTCATGAGACTAGACGTATGGCATATAGTCCTGTCAGCTATGTTAAAAGCCTTAAAATTGCTCTCTTCTGGGCTTTGCCTTACAGTGCCTGATACAGCTCCCACTGATGTTGGAGGCGGAGGAGGCACAAAATCTGAATTAGTGATAACTTGGGAGGTAAGTTATCTGTCAGGTTTTACTGTTCTCTCCATAGCCAGGCAATGGTTTTACTGTTCTCTCCATAGCCAGGTAATGGTTTTACTGTTCTCTCCATAGCTGGATAAGGTTTTTACTGTTCTCTCCATAGCCAGGTAATGGTTTTACTGTTCTCTCCATAGCCAGGTTATGGTTTTACTGTTCTCTCCATAGCCAGGTAATGGTTTTACTCTTCTCTCCATAGCCAGGTAATGGTTTTACTGTTCTCTCCATAGCCAGGTAATGGTTTTACTGTTCTCTCCACAGCCAGGTAATGGTTTTACTGTTGTCTCCATAGCCAGGTAATGGTTTTACTGTTCTCTCCACAGCCAGGTAATGGTTTTACCGTTCTCTCCATAGCCAGGTAATGGTTTTACTGTTCTCTCCATAGCTGGATAATGTTTTTACCGTTCTCTCCATAGCCGGGTAATGGTTTTACTGTCCTCTCCACAGCCAGGTAATGGTTTTGCTTAATTGTGCAGAATTGAATGGAGCAATATTATGATCGGCACTAGAGCCAGCCCTCTCTTCTGTGCTGGTCATGGAGTGCCATTTCTCCCTTCCAATGTGATTCAACTGAGGGACAGCGATTGTTTCTTTGAAGCCCACTTCATCCACAATTATGTGCTAATGCAGGGAGAGAAAAAATGAAACAATCAGTGATTTCGGATCATCAACTACATTCAGCCGCCGGCCAATGGTCAGGGGGCCTGAACATCATCACAAATCATTTGTGGACTGCAAATTGACAGCAAGAAGCCCAAACATATATAATATTTGACTAAAACATAATCATTTCAAACCTTGCATAGATTTGTATATGATCACATATATCTCTCTATTATGCGTGGGAGTACTTTGGAACAGATTTGCTAAATTAAAATCACATTTTTTATAAAGAAAATACATGTAATAATTTTTTGCTCAGAAAACTAGGGGACCAAATAAAATCACAGCCATTTGGGGAACCATTGTTTAAACACTACATCTAATCATTGCAACCAAGGTTGAAGACCTCTTTGGCAGGTGCTTGATGACAAACGCAGGGGTGTCAGTGTATTTGTCTGTATGCGTTTTAATATCACTATAGTTTTGTGTTTCGCTCCCAGCCCGTGCCTGAGGAACTGCAGAATGGAGAGGGCTTCGGTTACATCATCGCCTTCCGGCCGCTGGGTGCCATCACCTGGACACGAGTGGTCATCTCCACGCCCGGGGTGGCCCGATACATCTTCCGCAACGACACCATCCCGCCTTTCTCACCGTTTGATGTGAAGGTTGGGGCGTACAACAACCGTGGGGAAGGCCCCTTCAGTTCCATAGCCACAGTGTTCTCAGCAGAGGAAGGTAAAGGAAGCGGCTGCCAGTGGAAGTCACGCTGAAACCGCGCCTAATCTTTTCATTCTGGAGGCACAACCTTCTATAGTAAAGATTAAATACGTTGGTTCAGACACTTTCCCCCTCAAGCTTGGAGTGTCAACTTGATATTAGTTATTGCAGGGGTAGATTACAGGAAATCCTAGCAGACACTTACTACACTGGGCTGTCAGTGAGGTACTGTGTTATTTGAATTTGCCATGCAAGTCAGATCCCAATAACAACCAAGTGGAGGCAAAAGCTCCATCCAGTGAATCTACAGGTCTATTCTCTGCTTTCCTCTCCTTCCTATTAGTTTGTTTGATGGTGTTGAATGAGTCTGTGGGGTGCTCACCAGCTCTCTATTTCTGCAGTCCCCAGTGAGGCTCCTAAGCGGGTTTGGGGCAGGAGTGTATCTGCAGCTACAGTTGAAGTGATTTGGGAAGCCCTCCCCGTCACCCCTGAAAGAGTGATGGGTTATGAGGTAGGATTCACTCAATTTCCTCAATAAAACAACACATGCACATTGCCATTTCTAGTGTTTATATGTAAAGCAGTAGCTTAATTTATTCTATTTGAACACACAGTTCTTGAAATATCACCTGGGGTGCTGTGTACTGTAACATGTCACGTTATAAGATATCATGAGGAGTTCTGTAACCTTGACAACATTTTGTTAATATGTTGATTCCTATACGTACTGTATTTGTCCCAGCACTGCTTAGAGTAGCTGTGTCTAACAACCACCACCATTTAGCTGCAGCAGCTTTTAAAGCCAGTTGAGAAAAGCTCTCATCCATCCATTTAAGTACGCAAGAAGAGCTTTTCCTTTTCTCCCAGGGCTCTTTCAATCCTGCTCACCTCTGCCCCCTGGAACAAAACCCTTTGGTTGCCATGGCACTGGCTTTATTGTGTTGATACAATAGTGCTATCAGGTCAGCAAACAGGATTGGAGAGAGAGGGGCTTTTAAGGGAGTAAGCTGTTAGTATGCATCTTGAGCCTTAAAGGTTGGGTACAGTGGAGGTCATAGGATTCTGAAAGAGATGACACCTTTCACAGACAGATGCATTAGTATTGTTTGTGTTAGTAGCCAAACTGGCAGGATAGGTCTAAACTGATAATATGCCCATCATCTAATTTAAAAAATAGATATATATTTGTATTTTTATTTAACCTTTATTTAACCAGGTAAGCTAGTTGAGAACAAGTTCTCATTTACAACTGCGACCTGGCCAAGATAAAGCAGAGCAGTGCAACAGAAACAACAACACAGAGTTACACATGGAATAAACAAGCATACAGTCAATAACACAATAGAAAAAAAAAGAAAGTCTATATACAGTGTGTGCAAATGGCATGATGAGGTATGGCAATAAATAGGACATAGTAGCAAAGTAATTACAATTTAGCAGATTAACACTGGAGTGATAGATGAGCAGATGATGAGCAGACGATGGTTTGTAAGTAGTGATACTGGTGTGCAAAAGAGCAGCAAAGTAAATAAAAACAATATGGGGATGAGGTAGGTAGATTGGGTGGGCTATTTACAGATGGACTATGTACAGCTGCAGCAATCTGTTGGCTGCTCAGATAGCTGATGTTTAAAGTTGGGGAAATGTAAGTCTCCAGCTTTAGCAATTTTTGCAATTCGTTCCAGTCACTGGCAGCAGAGAGTATGGATCTAGATCTACAGTATGGATCTAGTTTTTTACTCCAGTATGGTATATTGTTAAGTTTTCTGCATGAAAAATGTGTATCTAATAGGTTAATTTAGTTGCATGGCCAATAACAGGAATATAGATGTGCCTATCCCAAGAACAGACTTCACATTTTCTCTCTAATTATTTACTTTACTCTTATGTCACTTAATACCCGAAACATACCCGAAACATGAATATTGAAAATGACCCTAAGCTAGCATTGGATTATTTAATTTGCTTCATTTGCTTCATCAAATATCTCTTCACCTGCACCGTTAATTGAAAGCTAATACCCCCAAGGAAAGTAATGAATTGCTCTGTCTAGTGTTAAAGAGAATACGATATTCCTCCATGCTGTAGCTGGATGTGTTCATTTCTAAGTACAGAAACTGTACTTTTATCATTGAAAATACAGATTTGTAAGGGGAATACATTTTATTGAACCAAAAACAGTGGATCTTAAACACATTATTGTGACAAGAATATCCCTATACTGTGTTAAACAAGCCCTTTGTCATTTTACTTATTGAGGTTACTCTTGGGTGCCTTTGTAGAATGACCATGGGCTAGAGATTATTTGTATCAAAAAATTGAAGACCCATATATCATTGATTGGGAAGCCAGTCCTCCACTGCACACCAAATGGCATTACAGATTGAATGATGAGGCTGTTCTAATAATGTGAGTAAAAAAAAAAAAAAGTCCCTTTGGCTAGAATTAAATTGCTTGTGTCTGATATCTCAACCTCTTGTTGTTTTCTTTCCATTGGTTAACAGGTGGTGTACTGGGAAGATGACACCAAGCCTGACACAGTAGGCAAAGTCAGAACCTCTGGAAACTACTCAGCGGTTAATGTGACTGGACTGAGCGCTAACACACAGTATTATCTAGCTGTGTGCGCCTTTAACACTGCAGGGACAGGGCCACAGTCTACACACATCAACGCCACCACCAAGAAGCCAGGTGAGTGAATCTCATTTCCATGTATGTTTTAGTCATTTAGCAGTTGCTCTTATCCAGAACGACTTACAATTAGTGCATTTATCTTGAAGATAGCTAGGTGAGAATCTACAATTATCACAGTCGTAGTAAGTACATTTTCCTTCAGCTGTTTGTAGGATTGTACTGTATATACATTTTTACTTAAACATTTAGGGGGAACAGAAACTCATTATTTTGTAAAACTATACAAGTATTATATGAACATCTCTCTTTCATCATCACTTCTCTCTCTTAGCACCTGGCCAGCCTCCTTTGAATGTAGAGTGGACCATGATTGGCTCTCTGCTCACTCTACACTGGGGTCCTGTGATAGCCATGGAGACAGAGGCAGAGGTCATCGGATATCTTGTATGTCTCATGTCACTGTGGCTCTATTCTTTTGTCAAGCACAACACGACCATCTCAAACCCACTCTTTCCATCATTTTGGTAAGGTTTTCTACAGGGACAAAACATCCATAGCTCCAACCAGCAAACCTCACTCTACTGTCACCAAGCATTAGGAGCCATTTTATCATCCAATCAGCAAATCAAGTTTAAATTCCCTCACTCCTCACTGCTCATTTCAGGCGATCTTTCATTTTTGATTGTGTGTTTTGCATTGCCGTTTCTAGGTGCTGTTGAGAAGACACCGGTACAATGACGTAAACAGCATCATAACAAACAAAACCAGGATGGAGCTGACGCTGTCTCCCAACGACAACTACTTGATCCAGATCAAGGCCCTGAGTGAGGGTGGTGAAGGTGTGGGCAGCGAACCCATCCACATCCACAAATTAAGTACGTTTGCCATTTCCTCTCTCTCCCCTCTCCTCTCCCTGTGTTCCTTGATGAAGCTTTAATGATGATTAAATCAGCCAAACAGAACATTTATTTTGGGCTCTTGCATCCCTCTTCAACCATGTGTAATAGACTTCTTTCGGGTGCAAGAAATGCAACCTTTTTAGAAATGCATGTGTGGCGCAATCCATCTCTGCCATTGGGTTATTATTCCTTGTTGACTTCCCAGCTCTGCGGCATATAAAATAGTACAATGCCCCCCCCCCACCCCCCACCCCCCCAAAGAGATCTGCTCTCTGATGTGATATAAGCCTCATCATCTCTGTGTAGTTGGTCTATCCTGTTGAAAGCCATTAAAAATAGAGATATGGAAAGCACTATGTAATTCACAGTTGCCCTTTGATTTACAACGACTTGTCATCAAATTTAGCAGATAGAGACAGAAACTGCCCGACTTTGTTTTTTTGCTCTTTTTGAAAAGTGGAATTTTCAGTTCTTGAAGAGCTTCTCTGACTGCTGGTTTGTGGTTTCAGGCATGGGCGCACGAGGTTCGGGAGCATCTAATCTCAATCCGCTATCGCTGTCTCATCTCTCCGCATTCCTCATCAGCGCTCTCCTCCTCCTCAACTCCTCCTGGTGATGTCTGGACACAGTCACAGCCCTCCTACCGGCCCTCCTCACTCCCTCTCCTCTAGCAGCCTGCTCCTGCATTCAGATAGGCATGGATGCAACCCTCTGTGGCAGTGCTGGACAGAACAGGAATTTTGAAGGGGCCATGCATTGAGGATATAAATTAAGTTCTGTAGAAAACATGAATTTGTGTGCATGATATTTAACAGTTTCCTCTCATATCATAAGTGCTGTCATGCTGTAAAACCATTTTGGAAATCTTTTTTTTCCAATGGAATATACTTCTATTTGGGAGTACTGATGTCTACATTATATATGTACAGTTGAAGTCGGAAGTTTAGCCAAATATAGTTTTTCACAATTCCTGACATTTAATCAGAGTAAAAAGTCCCTGTCTTAAGTCAGTTAGGATCAACACTTTATATTAAGAATGTGAAATGTCAGAATAATAGTAGAGAGAATTCTTTATTTCAGCTTTTATTTCTTTCATCACATTCCCAGTGGGTCAGAAGTTTACATACACTCAATTAGTATTTGGTAGCATTGCCTTTAAAATTTTTAACTTGGGTCAAACGTTTTGGGTAGCCTTCCACAAGCTTCCCACATTAAATTGGGTGAATTTTGGCCCATTCCCCCTGACAGAGCTGGTGTAACTGAGTCAGATTTGTAGGCCTCCTTGCTCAAACACACATTTTCAGTTCTGCCCACACATTTTCTATAGGATTGAGGTCAGGGCTTTGTGATGGCCACTACAGTACCTTGACTTTGTTGTCCTTAAGCAATTTTGACACAACTTTGGAAGTATGCTTGGGGTCATTGTCCATTTGGAAGACCCATTTGCGACCAAGCTTCAACTTCCTGACTGATGTCTTGAGATGTTGCTTCAATATATCCACATAATTTCCCTTCCTCATGATGTCATCGGTTTTGTGAAGTGCACCAGTCCCTCTTGCAGCAAAGTACCCCCACAACATGATGCCGTGCTTCACGGTTGGGATGGTGTTCTTCGGCTTGCAAGCCTCCAACTTTTTCCTCCAAACATAACAATGGTCATTATGGCCAAACAGTTCTATTTTTGTTTCATCAGACCAGAGGACATTTCTCCAAAAAGTACAATCTTTGTCCCCATGTGCAGTTGCAAATCGTAGTCTGGCTTTTTTATGGCGGTTTTGGAGCAGTGGCTTCTTCCTTGCTGAGCGACCTTTCAGGTTATGTCGATATAGGACTTATTTTACTGTGGATATAAATACTTTTGAACCTGTTTCCTCCAGCATCTTCACAGGGTCCTTTGCTGTTGTTCTGAGATTGATTCGCTCTTTTCGCACTAAAGTACGTTCATCTCTAGGAGACAGAATGCGTCACCTTCCTGAGCGGTATGATGGCTGCGTGGTCCCATGGAGTTTATACTTGCGTACTATTGTTTGTACAGATGAACGTGGTACCTTCAAGCATTTGGAAATTGCTTCCAAGGATGAACCAGACTTGTGGAGAACTACAAAAAAAATTATTGGGTGATTTTTTAATTTATTTTTTCCATGATTTCATGCAAATAGGCACTGGGTTTGAAGGTAGGCCTTGAAATCCATCCACAGGTACACCTCCAATTGACTCAAATGATGTCAATTTGCCTATCAGAAGCTTCTAAAACCATGCTGTCTAAAGGCACAGTCAACTTAGTGTATGTAAACTTCTGACCCACTGGAATTGTGATTAAGTGAAATAATCTGTCTGTAAACAATTGTTGGAAAAATTACTTGTCATGCACAAAGTAGATGTCCTAACCGACTTGCCAAAACTATAGTTTGTTAACAAGAAATTTGTGGAGTGGTTGAAAAACGAGTTTTAATGACTCCAACCTGAGTGTTGGTAAACATCCGACATCAACTGTATCTATGTTTGACACTGATCCTTGAAGATTACTAATGCCTTAAACCCATTTACATACCAAAGTAGTTGACAAAAAAGATTTAGTTATCTTGTGTTTTCAAAGTAATGTGAGTTTTTAATGAAGGTATGTTACATAATTGTGGTGTCAGCTGCTCAATGGAGAGATGTGTTGTGGTTTATATGGGTTGGACGTCCTTTGATATAACTAACTGTACATGGCATCTTGAGTTATTATTATGAGGTTGAAGAAGTACAACTAATTATCAAACTGACAACATGCCCAAACTAATGTCAAATTGGCCACTATAGCAGACCAAATCAGTTTTACATGATAACTGTTTGAATCATAATAATTTGATCAAGTGATTTTATAGCTGTAGCTAAACCATTACCTTGTATGCTTTGTGTTTGAGCTGTGTTAACTGAATACCAGTTTGGTCACCTGTCCCTCTAAGCCACTCTTCTCTGCATAGTGAAATAGTATTAGGCACCTTACAGAGCTGTTGGCTCCTGAGCTTTAGACCCCTATTTAAAACAATCTGATGGGACTTGACATTTTGTTCTGTATCTCATGCTCCTCTTAATAATTGATGCATATCACACTCTGCATTCAGCACACAGTGAAATGTTAAGGTTCCCTAGAATAGAATCATGTAGAGTTATTGTGTCAAACAAATCCCACTTGTAATTTTCTGCATTCAAATGACCTCTAAATGCTAAATACGTCTATCATTTGACCTCCTGATTATTCAGAATTCCGATCATCAGTCGGCAAAATATATATAAATCATACATGTTTAAGTATAGGACATATGAGTGCCTTCACTGGAACGTCTTACAAGTTGACGGACATATCCACTCTTTCTGGATCAGTTTTTGGAAAATTAATTAGGGGGGAGGGGGGGGGGGGGGGGTCTATACTTTTATGGTCCTGAGAGATCCCGGGCATAATAAATGTATGATTGAATCTGCAGCATAATTTTGCAGTTATTAAAGCATCTAAATAAATTATGTCATGTCAATGGAGCCATGACTGGAAATTAAGGGAAAAGTTGGCTGCTGTCATGTCCCTTTCTCAAACTTCACTCTGAGAAAAAAGGGTTCTTCGGCAGTCCCCATAGGAGAACCCTTTTTGGTTCAAGGTAGAAATATTTTGGGTTCCATGTAGAACCCTCTGTGGAAAGGGTTTTACACAGAACCCAAAGGGGTTCTTCAAAGGGTTATCCCATGGGGACTGCCAAATAAGCATTTTAGGTTCTAGATGGCATATTATTTTTTAAGAATGTATAAAGTACAAGACTAGAGAACTGCTACAGGTTACAACTGTGACAAGCCTTATGGTGAGGGAGAAACTGTTTCCTGGTCATGTTATTGTACGATGTGTCAATCATTCTGGGGCCACTGACTACTGCTATAAGGTATTGTGCCTTCACTGAACTTTGTTACTGATTAGGGCTGGCTGACCTAGGATCACGTTGTTGTGGGACTGTTCCCTTCATCTGCAACGTCCAATGAAAGCAGAAGGGAATGATCCAAGGTAACTGTGACTCTGTCCCTGCTTAGCCACCAGAACAGGTGTGCAGGCCCCAGAGGCCCGTAAAGCCCAAACAGTGGACGAAATCAGCCTGTCCTATCTGCTCCTACAGTGGTTTCATAACGGCCTGTGCTCATTGATTAGACTGCTGCAGCCCAGTCAATGGGATATTGATTTCCCCTGTCCCATTATTGCAGCTGTCACAATTGAGCTGCTTGATTGACTGATGCTGGGGCTTCCTGATGCACATTTTTTGTTGGTTACTATTTGAGATGTCCTCCCCTAGTCTTTCTCTGTCTGTGTGTCCACCTCATCCAGAGGAGACAAGTCAAAATCATAATAATACAATGTAATAGACATTACATGTTTTTTTTACAAGAGCTACTGTGACAAACTGATGTTTTAGGTAACATCCCCCTACTAGTTCCGACTACCTTTAACGGATTTTAAGTGCTGCACATTTATAAATTCCCTTACTGAAATTCATATGAAAATTAACAGCATTTTGTTAATCATTAAAGGTTATGAGTTGGTTAAGAGAGGAAAATTGTCATGTTCCTTTTTTTGTAATGTATTTTTGACTCTTGAGCTCTTTTTTGAAAAACTCTAATCTGAGGCTGAAGAGAGACATTGATATAGCAGTCCTTTTCTATTTCTACAAATGATGAACAATGGCTTTTTAGGTGTCAAACTGTCTGGGGACTGTGTAATAATACTACTGTAAAACAAAAGTACGCGTGGTGTCCAAAAAATGTAAAGATATAACACAGTAACAGTGTCTAATTGAAATAGTATAACTCTTAGACCTAATTCCTATGCCCAATTCTCTGCTCATTATTTCTGTATGCTGGTTAGTAGAATAGTATATACTTACCAGTTCACCTTCACATCACGCAGCGCTAGACTATGTGGATTTACAAATAAGTCCTTTATCAAATTTGGCCAGACTATCCTATAATTTACATAGCTATGTACATGTATGTTACACCCTGCTGACTGTAAAATATAGGAGAAATAATGTACCTTTTTTGGGATTGTACTTTGTAAATTAGTACAAAATGCAATCCAAGAAAATTATTGTAGCCATCAGGTCAGTTGCGTTTGAGTTTACATTTTTACAACATGACATGAAAAACACTGATGTTGGTTACTTAGAGTGCGCTTTAGTTCTGACAAATGTGCTTGGTCAAATGTAAATAGCTTGCATTTATATTTTTAAAGATGGCCTACAAAGACAATTTACTGATATTTTATACAACTTGTGGCCCTTGATTTTAATACTGATGTATTAATCCATGATCTCCATGAGATAACTGACCTATAGAACTGCGTTTCATATTGAAAAGTAACTGTTTTGTCTTGTATACTAAAATTGTGCATGTGAATCATTGTTTTGTGCTTTTGTGTTGAATTTTCTAAAACTAACTTAATAAAACGTTAACTGCAGCAAGTTGTTTGCTTTAAAGAGCCACTTTTTTTTCTCTCTTCACACATACAGTATGTGACCTACAGTATGGTCTTTTCAACTGCCACATCAGACAGATAAAGGTTTCCCAGCACCATTTGACCTTTTAATATTCATAATAAGGTACATCTAGTATATATAAAAAAAGCAGCCTACAGGCTGGGATTTATTCCTGACACCCATTTGAGCTTTGATGGTTTTCAGCATCCCCACTCTGAGAGTGTTGTCAACACAGCTATTGTAAATCATTTTGACAACTTGGCAAAATTTCAGAGAGGGGTGACAGAATTACAGATATGTAAGTGCTGTATCATGCAGTTGATTTTTTTACATGCATGGGTAACACATAGTAATGCCTAATTGGGTCGAAGACAGTTCCCTCATGTAATCTCATGCAGGGATTGCAAAGTTCAATACGTCTTGGGAAAGCTGTGCTCCCGGGATTCACACGTCAATGATAAGCAAGGCTTTTTAGTCAGTGGGATCCAGAAAGGATTACTTTTTGCCATATCAGTTTGTAGAACAAAGCACTGCTGCTGCATGTAATCACTTTTCAACATCAGAGAGAGAGTACAGTGTTCAAGAGCTTTCACTGCTGCTCATATTAACTAGAAGACCACACACACACACACACAGGCCCAATATATTCCTTAATCTTAATTAGTTTGAATTATAACTATAAACCAGTGCATGCAATTCATGCAGCCTACTGTATGCATGCTCAAGCCTTATTTTTAGACATTCCTAACCTAATGAACATAACGTGGCTGTCACGAATGTTGGAATGAATGTCGGACCAAGCTCCAGCGCGATATGGTTTCCACATAATTTTTATAATAATGTGAAACTTAGCAAAGACAAAAACAAATAAACAAACTAACAACGAAACGTGACTACAGAGATGCTGCGTGCACTAACTCAAAACAATATCCCATAAACACTATTGGGAAAAACAGCTACTTAAATATGATCCCCAATTAGAGACAACGATACCAGCTGCCTCTAATTGGGAATCATACAAATCACCAACATAGAAAACAAAACTAGAACCCCACATAGAAATACACAAACTAGATCACCCCCAGTCACGCCCTGACCCACTTCACCATAGAGAAACAATGGCTCTCAATGGTCAGGGTGTGACAGTGGCGATACGGACAAGTGGAATAAAATCTATGCTATGCAGACATACAGGTAACTGCCAAAATAAAGGAACACCAACATAAGCCCACTGGGCACATACTGGTTGAATTAACGTTGTTTCCACATCATTTCAATGAAATGACATTGAACCAACGCGGAATTAACATTGAATTGAAGTCTGTGCCCAGTGGGAAGTATCTTAATAGAGCATTGGACCACCACAATCCAGAACAACTATAATGCATCATAGCATTGATTTTTCAAGTGTCTGGAACTCTATTGGAGGGATGTGATACCATTCTTCCATGAGACATTTTTCAACCCAATTGTTGATTATGGTGGAAAACACGGTCTCAGGCGGCTCTACAGAATCTCCCATAAGTGTTCAATTGAGTTGAGATCTGGTGACTGAGACGGCCATGGCATATGGTTTACATCATTTTCATGCTCATCAAACCATTCAGTGATCACTTGTACCAGGTGGATGGGCGCATTATCATCCTGTGTGGGCTTAGCCATGGTAGCCAAAATAATGGACTGCCCAGCATTTTTATACATAACTAAGCATGATGCGATGTTAATTGCTTAATTTACTCAGGTACCACACCTGTGTGGAAGCACCTGACATCAATACACATTTTATCCCTCATTTACTCAACCGTTTTCATTATTTTGGCAGTTACCTGTACAGTATGTACAGAAGCTACAGTATATATAGCGTATGTCATTACATTTGAATCTCTTCACGTAATTGCATATTTTCTTGTTGGTTTCACTTTAAACAACATAAGAAAAACAGGTGGATTCTGAACATTGATTTAAGGTTGGTGCATCGTTTTACCCTGTGACATTTGGAGGGCTTTGGGAGATTACAGATCATTTTGAGCAGATCACTTTTGTATAGTTATTGACCATCGTTGCTCACCGCCTTTCAAAGTGTGTTGCATTATGAGGATAAAAATTGTCCGACTTGAGCCTACATGTCAACTGCATGAAATTTACAAAAAAGTAATGTGATCAAAGGTCATGATTGCCATCGACTGCAAGTTTCTGCAGTTGCTCTTGACCAACTTCATCCTCTACCTGCTTTGTGGAAGGTTCTATTAGCAACCAATCATTAGGATGTTTTTGATTAACCCACGCAAACGTGACCAAAGAAGTAGCTGAAACAGGAACCAACTTCGATGCAATTTATTGATTGTACAATGTACAACACATGTACAGTGCCTTGCGAAAGTATTCGGCCCCCTTGAACTTTGCGACCTTTTGCCACATTTCAGGCTTCAAACATAAAGATATTAAACTGTATTTTTTTGTGAAGAATCAACAACAAGTGGGACACAATCATGAAGTGGAATGACATTTATTGGATATTTCAAACTTTTTTAACAAATCAAAAACAGAAAAATTGGGCGTGCAAAATTATTCAGCCCCCTTAAGTTAATACTTTGTGGTGCCACCTTTTGCTGCGATTACAGCTGTAAGTCGCTTGGGGTATGTCTCTATCAGTTTTGCACATCGAGAGACTGACATTTTTTCCCATTCCTCCTTGCAAAACAACTCGAGCTCAGTGAGGTTGGATGGAGAGCATTTGTGAACAGCAGTTTTCAGTTCTTTCCACAGATTCTCGATTGGATTCAGGTCTGGACTTTGACTTGGCCATTCTAACACCTGGATATGTTTATTTTTGAACCATTCCATTGTAGATTTTGCTTTATGTTTTGGATCATTGTCTTGTTGGAAGACAAATCTCCGTCCCAGTCTCAGGTCTTTTGCAGACTCCATCAGGTTTTCTTCCAGAATGGTCCTGTATTTGGCTCCATCCATCTTCCCATCCATTTTAACCATCTTCCCTGTCCCTGCTGAAGAAAAGCAGGCCCAAACCATGATGCTGCCACCACCATGTTTGACAGTGGGGATGGTGTGTTCAGCTGTGTTGCTTTTACGCCAAACATAACGTTTTGCATTATTGCCAAAAGTTCCATTTTGGTTTCATCTGATCAGAGCACCTTCTTCCACATGTTTGGTGTGTCTCCTAGGTGGCTTGTGGCAAACTTTAAACAACACTTTTTATGGATATCTTTAAGAAATGGCTTTCTTCTTGCCACTCTTCCATAAAGGCCAGATTTGTGCAATATACGACAGATTGTTGTCCTATGGACAGAGTCTCCCACCTCAGCTGTAGATCTCTGCAGTTCATTCAGAGTGATAATGGGCCTCTTGGCTGCATCTCTGATCAGTCTTCTCCTTGTATGAGCTGAAAGTTTAGAGGGACGGCCAGGTCTTGGTAGATTTGCAGTGGTCTGATACTCCTTCCATTTCAATATTATCGCTTGCACAGTGCTCATTGGGATGTTTAAAGCTTGGGAAATATTTTTGTATCCAAATCCGGCTTTCACAACAGTATCTCGGACCTGCCTGGTGTGTTCCTTGTTCTTCATGATGCTCTCTGCGCTTTTAACAGACCTCTGAGACTATCACAGTGCAGGTGCATTTATACGGAGACTTGATTACACACAGGTGGATTGTATTTATCATCATTAGTCATTTAGGTCAACATTGGATCCTTCAGAGATCCTCACTGAACTTCTGGAGAGAGTTTGCTGCACTGAAAGTAAAGGGGCTGAATAATTTTGTACGCCCAATTTTTCAGTTTTTGATTTGTTAAAAAAGTTTGAAATATCCAATAAATGTCGTTCCACTTCATGATTGTGTCCCACTTGTTTTTGATTCTTCACAAAAAAATACAGTTTTATATCTTTATGTTTGAAGCCTGAAATGTGGCAAAAGGTCGCAAAGTTCAAGGGGGCCGAATACTTTCGCAAGGCACTGTATCTTCAGTTTGGGAGTGTGTGATATAGGGTTGGAGTTTATTTCTACATTAGAAAGAACAACTTTTATAAACAATGGCAACACTACCATGTTGCACTGAGCCTTTCTGTTGGAAAACCACACCATTGTCTGACTTTCGGCTGTCGCAGATGCACCTCCCCCGACTTCACTCAGAGACTTTCGTCTACAGTCGGTTGCTATCGCCTTGCCACTCACACCAGCCCAATGCTCTGAATAGTGTGTAATTAGGGGTTGAGCAGCACTGAGCATTTTCCTAATTAAATAGAAATGCCAAGCTCGTCAGACAGTGGCCAACGCAGCGTTTGAATGCCAACCACTGAAGCTATTTGTAAATAAAGTGTCAGTAAAGTGGGCCTGTCCTTACTCCAGAAATACACGTTCACAGCTTTCACTTTAGCTTTTGCTTATTGCACAAGCAATTTATTTAGACTTTTTCTGTTTTAGCTAAACTTTTTGTTATGCATTTCGCTTAACTAAATGCATAACATTTAGTGTGGTGAAAAAACTCACTTAAGATTGATTCTTATTTGGGCATGAAGTAATACTTAAAAGTAGTAGCCTGCCCAAAAGGTTGAAATAGTTTGCTCTTACACATTCAAAAATTAGGTCACAGTTTTGTTCCCCGGGTTGAAGTTACACATAATATACCTTCAGAGGTACACATATGATCTCCCATGATACTTTTTAGGCTACATGCGTATAAGGTAGGCTACCATCATCTGCTCTTTATGCTTGATTGATTGGTCTATCGACCAATAATATGGAGCTGTGACATCATCACTGACCGTCTGAGGGGGCTCGACATTGTCTTATGTCAGATGGCTTCACTCCTACCTAATGCTCATCTTGACGCAAGACAATGGGGGCTCCAACGCTTCAAAGGTAATTTAGATTTTGGCGCAAAGAGAGATGATTGTGCAATGGATGAACTGTCAACTAACAAACCAAGAATTAGAAAGCTGACTCAAGTATTTTTGGCTTGCTAAGGTGAGTCATTTGACACATTTTTACATGATTTGGTAGCAGACTAACTTAACTTAGCTAGCTAGTTATTGTTTTTAGCATCTTAATATAGCTTTCTAACAAAGTTTGTAACATTTTCTTATAGATCACAGGTCTGCTTCAATTATCTAACAGTAATATGTTGGGAGAGTCCTTTTAAGATATACAGTGCATTAATAAAGTATTCACACCCTTTGACCTTTTACACATTTTGTAGTGTTACAAAGTGGTATTAAAATTGATTTAATTCTCATTTTTGGTCAACAATCTGCACAAAATACTCTGTAATGTCAAAGTGGAAGAAATAAGATTTATTAAAGATAATGGAAAATGAAACACTAATATCTTGATTAGATAGGTATTCACCCCCCTGAGACAAAATACATGTTAGAAACACCTTTGGAATTGATTACAACTCTCTTTTTGGCTAGGGGGCAGTATTCGGAAGTTTGGATGAATGAGTTGCCCAAAGTAAACTGCCTGTTACTCAGGCCCAGAAGCTAGGATATGCATATAATTGGTAGTATTGGATAGAAAAACCTTGTAAGTTTCCACAACTGCTAAAATAATGTCTGTGAGTATAACAGAACTGATATAGCAGGCGAAAACCCGAGGAGAATCCATCCTGAATTATTTTTTTGGGAGGTGACACCATTTAAAATGCCTGTCTATGGGGATATCAATGGAATACCTCCCAGATTGTAGTTCATATGGCTTCCAGTAATGGCAACAGTCTTTAGAAAGAGTTTCAACCTTGTTTTTTGAAAAATTAGCTAGAATGTGTAGTTTTTCTAAGTGGCTCCCATTTTGGCTGTAGTGTTGTGGTGAGTCGGTGAGGGCGCACACTTCGTTATTTATCTCCGGTAATGAACATACTATTCTCCATCTTAAATGTTATCGTTTATTTACATATTAGGGTACCTGAGGATTGATTAGAAACTTTGTTTGACTTGTTTAGACTAAGTTTATTGGTAACTTTCGGGATTCATTTGTATGCATTTTGAACGAGGGAAACCGGTGGATTACTGAGTCAAGTGCGCCAAATAAACTGAATTTTTTTGGATATAAAGAAGGACTTTATCGAACAAACGGAACATTTGTTATGTAGCTGGGACTCTTGTGATTGCAACCAGAGGAAGATCTTCAAAGGTAAGTGATTTATTTTATCGCTATTTCTGACTTTCTTGACGCCTGTGCTTGGTTGTAAAATGTATGTAATGCTTTTGTATGCTGTGTGCAGTCCTCAGATAATTGCATGGTGTGCTTTCGCCGTAAAGCCTTTTTGAAATCTGACAAAGCAGCTGGATTAACAAGAAGTTAAACTTTTAAACAATGTAAGAAACTTGTATTTTCATGAATGTTTAATATTATTTAGCAATTTCACCGGATGTTGGCCAGGTGGGACGTACCATTCCATCTAGCCCAGAGAGGTTTGCACACCTGGATTGTACAATATTTTGCACATTATTCTTTTTAATATTCTTCAAGCTCTGTCAAGTTGGCTGTTTATCATTGCTAGAAAGCCATTTTCAAGTCTTACCATAGATTTGAAGCTGGTTTCAGTCAAAACTGGAAGTAGACCACTCAGGAACACTCAATGTCATCTTGGTAAGCAACTCCAGTGTAGATTTGGCCTTGTGTTTAACTTCTTATGGCTGCCATCCCGTTAACAGGATAATTGTCATCAACAACCGCTGAATTACATAGCGCCACATTCAAATAATATTACTACAAATATTTATATTCATGAAAGTGCAATGTATCAAAACACAGCTTAGCCTTTTGTTAAACCACCTGTCGTGTCAGATTTTGAAAATATGCTTTACAGCGAAAGCAATCCAAGCGTTTGTGTAAGTTTATCAATCTCTCTACAAAACATTATGTACACCTAGCATTAAGTAGCTTGGTCACAAAAATCAGAAAAGCAATCAAATGAATCATTTACCTTTGATAGTCTTCAGATGTTTTCACTCATGAGACTCCCAGTTACACAATAAATGTTCCTTTTGTTCCATAAAGATTATTTTTCTATCCAAAATACCTCCGTTTGTTTGACGCGTTATGTTCAAAAATCCACAGGAAAGAGCGGTCACGACAACGCAGACAAATTCCAAATAGTATCTGTAATGTCCACAGAAACATGTCAAACGTTTTTTATAATCTATCCTCAGGTTGTTTTTAAAATATATAATCGATAATATATCAACCCCAACTGTCTTTTTCAGTCAATGGCTGCCAAAACTCTGTTACGCATAAAAAACGTTGCTGGCACCCGGCCATACAATGACGCGATGTTATCTTTCTCGCTATTTTTTCAAAATAAAAGCCTGAAACTATGTCTAAAGACAGTTGACACCTTGAGGAAGCGATAGGAAAAGGAATCTGGTTGATATTGCTTTAAATGGAGCAAAGGCAGGCTATGGAACATGGAGATTTCAAAATAGAAGCCACTTCCTGGCTTGATTTTCCTCAGGGTTTTGCCTGCAATATCAGACAATATTTTGACAGTTTTGGAAACTTTAGAGTGTTTTCTATCCAATACTAATAATAATATGCATATATTAGCAATTGAGACTGAGGAGCAGGCCGTTTAGTTTGGGCAATTTATTCATCCAAGCTACTCAATACTGCCCCCCAGCCATAAGAAGTTAAGGTTATTGTTCTGCTGAAAGGTGAATTTGTCTCCTAGTGTTTGTTGGAAAGCAGACTGAACCGAGTTTTCTTCTAGGAATTTGGCTGTGTTTAGCTGTATTCCGTTTCTTTTTATCCTAAAAAACTCACTAATCTTTGCCGATGAAAAGCACAACATAACATGATGCAGGCACCACCATGCTTGAAAATAAGAAGAGTGGTACTCAATGATGTGATGTTTTTGATTTGCCCCAAACATAATGCTTGTATTCCGGACAAAATATATATTTATTTGCCCTTTTTTTTCAGTATTACTTAAGTGCCTTGTTGCAAACAGGACGCATGTTTGGAATATTTTTTATTCTGTACCGGTGTCGTGTCTTTGGCTATGCCGGATTAAGTGATATGACATGCTCTTCTATAAAATCCTTTCTCCGTAATTAATATTACCTGATTGAGCTAATCATGTAAATGTAATTAACTAGAGAGTTGGGGCACCACAAAATAATATTTATAGAGCTGTTATCTTCCGAATAAACTCTTAAAGACCTAGAAATATTTTACATCAATAGCAGTCAATATTAATCGTCACCTTAAATCAGTCTCATCTCAAAGTTGTAATTTCTTGGTTATCTTCACGAACCCTGGCTAACAAGTTGAATCAGCAATACAAAATTGGGTTTAATTATATGACAGCTTGTTACACAAAAGAAAAGGGGCTGGGTGTTAGTGAAAAAACGGGAAGACTGAGGGACAAAGGGAGAAGCTGTGCTATCGTAAATACACTATCTTATGCATTCTAAATTACCGCCCATTTGGAAAAGGAAAATGCAATAAATATTTACTCTGAGCTGCTCTTCGGTAGGTTGGTGGTAGATGGAAGGCCGTGTTGCCAAACCAAGTCCTTTGTCCTTTGATGAATGTCTCTGGCGGTCAATTGGGTACGTTGTAGTAACGTCGTTGTGTGGTAGACGGGATAATCTGTCTGTTCTTTCCTAGACCACGTTTGCAGCTGCTTTTGCTAACTCAACGGCTAGGTGGTATCACTTCTGTAGTGAATAAGAGTTCAAAGTTCATACCAGTCGCAACCCAAGCTCACGCTAAGGTTGGCTTAGTTCTGTAGTTGACATGTTAGTCCTTTTAACGCAGAGGCTGCAGACTTCACGTACTTGGAACAGGAGGTAACATTTTCGTGAAGGCTTTACATTGTGGAGCGAGAAGGGTGTGTTCGAAAAGTTTTGTAACCCATGTCTCTTCACAGGGGCGGGCCACTGATTGCAAATCTCTCATTTGGAAGCTAAAATGACTTTAATCTTTTCACCAATAATTTTATATTCAAACATTTAAATTGAACAACAATTCCATGTGAATCCGATAACTCTGATGTGTAGACTTTCCACTGTAGAGTTTGTCATCCTATCATCGATGAGAACGTCTCCGATGACAGCCGAACTGACATCATATTCAATAAGTACCACCGCATATGTTCAATTGGTCAGATTACCAGAATATAGTTCATTTACCTTCTGATATTCCTTCTGATGAATCTCTATGTTAACCAAGGGATTTTCAAATGTCACATCAGTAGGGTAGAGAGAGGAAAAAGGGGGGGAAGAGGTATTTATGACTGTCATAAACCTACCCCCAGGCCAACGTCATGACACCGGCTTCCTTCTTTTTACTCTGTCATTTAGACTATTATTGTGGAGTAACTACAATGTTGTTGATACATCCTCAGTTTTCTCATATCACAACCATTCAACTCTGTAACTGTTTATAAAAGCAGCATTGGCCTCATAGTGAAATCCCTGAACAGTTTCCTTTCTCTAATGCAACTGAGTTAGGAAGGACACCTGTAACTTTGTAGTGACTGGGGGAATTGATACACTATCAAAAGATTATTTAATAACTTCATCATGCTCAAAGTAATATTCAGTATTTGCTTTTTTATCATTTTTACACATCTACCAATCGGTGCACTTCTTTGCGAGGCATAGGAAAAAAAACGGGTCTTTGTGGATGAATCTGTGCTTAGAATTCACTACTTGACTGAGGGACATGTGTGGGGTACAGAGAAGGGGTAGTCATTAAAAAAATCATGTTACCAGTATTATTGAACACACAGTGAGTCCATTCAACTTATTATGTGACTTGTTAAGCACATTTTTGGTCCTGAACTTTTGTAGGCTTGCCATAACAAAGGGATTTGAATCCTTATCGACTTAAAATACATTTCAGGTTTTCATTTTTATTAATTTAGATTTTCGACAAACAAAATTCAATTTTGACATTGTGGGGTATTATGTGTTGATCAATTTTGGTAATTTTTTATTCAGGCTGTAACACAACAAAAGTTGCTCTGCAGGTAAAAAATGATATTCCTATTCATGGTTTAATTTACTTCTACTCAATGCCTTTTATGAAAATGCAATCAAAAACCTTCATGCAAGGCATCAGGTAGAAGGAAACTAATCCACAAATACGATTATAGTCTTCATGAATTTGATCAAATAATATTTAAGCCCAGGCAGGACTTTACCAGCATATTACTAGGTTGTTAAAACACTAACTAGCAGGTATTATACTAGTTATAACTTAAACTAGCTACAGTATATCACAAATATGGTTTATGCATGATTGAGAATGTAGTCTCAGTGGACATGGAAGTATGACATTTTCCAGCATCCCTAGCTAGTCATACATGGATAAAGACTAGCCTGGTTAAATAAAATACATAAATACATACAAATATATGGATAAAGACATGTTATGATCCCTCTACATATGAAATCATCCAACCTGTGGGAGTCCATGTGCAAGGACATTATTGTTCCTGAAGAACAAATGAATCCTCTATTTCAGTTTGGCTTCTGAGTTTACTGCATTTCTCCTCTAGTGTGAATATCCAATTTTCACAACACAAAAGGCTGAATATGAATTGTGACTCTGGGAGGACGGACACTCAATCAGGCTTTACTAATTAGGAGGGCACCTTTTCAACACATTACAAGGGAGGGGAGACAGGAGGGAGGTTTTGAAATGAATCACTCAGGTTTATTAATAGGGTATCTGCTCTGTATCGCCAGACAACATTATGAGACGTGAACTATCAGAGGTTAGCTTCATCAATCACTAAACTGTAGACATCAATTGGGCCCAGCTTTTGGAAACACTCTTTATTTGTGGGAATTGAAGAACGGAAAGGACATGGAAGTTGGTTAAGGAACTCAATTAGGTATGCCTAAATTAGGTATGCCTAAAACAGATATGAAACCCAACGAGATTGAATTACATAAATCTTATAATAAAAAGGCATCAATCTGTTCACGCTACACTGGCAGGTAATGGTAATACAATTATGTTAATGAAGAGGGGTGGAGGTTGAAGTGGTCTGCTCGTTAGGGATGTGAGTCATGAGATTTCACTGTTATAAGAACAATAACATGTTTCTTTTCATCACAATATTCAAATTTACAATAGACTGGTTTGTTTGTAGCAACAAAACAGAGATGTGTGGAACTATGTAAACGTAACATGTAAAGTGTTGGTCCCATGTTTCAGGAGCTGAAATAAAAGATCCCAGAAATGTTCCAAAAGTTCCAAAAGCTTATTTCTCTCAAAAGTTTGTACTCAAAAGTACAAATTTGTTTACATCCCTGTTAGTGAGCATTTCTCCTTTGCCAAGATAATTCATCCACCTGAGGTGTGGTATATCAAGAAGCTGATTAAACAGCATGGCCATTACACAGGTGCACCTTGTGCTGGGGACAATAAAAGTCCACTCTAAAATGTGCAGTTTTGTCACACAACACAATGCAACCGATGTCTCAAGTTTGAGAGCTTGCAATTGGCATGCTGACTACAGATGTTTATTTCTCTACCATAAGCCGCCTCCAACGTTATTATAGAGAATTTGGCAGTATGCCCAACTGGCCTCACAACCGCAGACCACGTTTAACCACGCTAGCCCAGGACCTCTACATCCGGCTTCTTCACCTGTGGGATCGTCTGAGACCAGCCACTTGGACAGCTGATGAAAGAATGAAAGAATTTAATCCCAGGGAAGCTCATCTGCGTACTCATCATCCACCAGGATTTTGACCTGAGTGCAGTTCGGCTTCGTAACCAACTTCAATGGGCAAATGCTCACTTTCGATGGCCACTGGCATGCTGGAGAAGTGTGTTCTTCACAGATGAATCCCGGTTTCAACTGTACTGGGCAGATGGCAGACAGTGTATATATGGCGTCGTGTGAGTGAACGGTTTGCAGATGTCAACATTGTGAAAAGAGTGCCAGATAGTGGGGGTTATGGTATGGGCAGGCATAAGCTATGGACAACGAACACACCTCATGTTTCAGCATGGTAATGTTGCAAGGATCTGTACACAATTTCAAGAAGCTGAAAATGTCCCACTTCTTCCATGGCCTGCATACTCAGCAGACGTCACCCATTGAGCCTGTTTGGGATGCCCTGGAATTACGTGTATGACAGCGTGTTCCAGTTCCTGATAATATTCAGCAACTTCTCACAGCCATTGAAGAGGAGTAGGACAACATTCCACAGGCCCTGATCGACTGCCTGACCAAGGAGATGTGTTGCACTGCATGTGGCAAATGTTGGTCACACCAGATTCTGACTGGTTTCTGATCCACGCCCCTACATTTGTTTAGGTATATTTGACCAATAGATGCATATCTGTTTTCCCGGTCATGTGAAATCCATAGATTAGGGTCTTATCCGACTGATGTCTATGAACTGTAACTCAGTCAAATCTATGAAATTGTTGCATGGTGCGTTTCTATTTTTGATTAAGTATAATTTTCGTCTCCAACGTTTATTGAAAACAAATACATTTGCACAATGAGCACTTGTTGTTTCTCAAATACATTGTTACAGTTGTTGTTTAGCTAGTGAATTTCAGCCATATTAGCATAAACATGACATCAATCAAAACACCTCAAAACAAGACATGATGTCAATAACAAGATACAACAAGCTAAAACGAGTCACTTACAATTCCACCACGAGGCAGCTTCTTGTCATTGTAGCTAGCTATCTGGATATCCAGAATCACAAGAACAGACATCTGCCCCATTGAAGCAAATGCATTGTTTTCGTGACGTTCTCAGCTAACCCATATATAGGCGACATCAACTATATTTTCATGCAAACTAACTTTCACCAAATGTATACGTGACGCACTACAAACGTAAACTAGTTGTTGAATTAAACATAGGCCTAGCTAGGTTGGAGATCCTTAAAAAATAATAATGCCATGTAAAAGAGCTCCACAGCCAGTGGTATGATTCTGACATACAGAATGAGCATGTGTGTCCCTCCTTGAATACTATCATCAAGGAGTAAACACTTTTTCTGTGCATAGGTTTGTGATTTCTCTTGACGTGCGTAGACAGTTTGCCATACTGAGTAGGATGTAACTACCCACCGGGATAATTATGTTTGAGATTGCCACAAGACTCCTGATTCCAATGCCCGCCTACAACTTCCAGGCCCTGGGTCTCGATAAATCAATGCAGTATGAATTTAATTTACACCATAACTACATCGATAATGTTATAATCTAAAATAAAATTGTTATTTTTCTTCATCTGAACCAACTGCAGCTTGGTGGCAGAGAAAATAATAACTTTGCAGCACCTTGAATATGGGTACAAGTGGATTGCCTTGAATCTCCCGTCTTGAAATCAAATCAAATCAAATGTGATTGGTCACATACACATGGTTAGCAGATGTTAATGCGAGTGTAGCTAAATGCTTATGATTGTAGTTCCGACAGTGCAGTAATATCTAACAAGTAATCTAACAATTTCACAACAACTACCTTATACCCACAAGTGTAAAGGGATGAATAAGAATATGTACATAGAAATATATGGATGAGCGATGGCCGTGCGGCATTGGCAAGATGCAGTAGATGGTATCGAGTACAGTATATACACATGAGATGAGTAATCTAGGGTATGTAAACATTATATAAATTGGCATTGTTTAAAGTGACTAGTGATACATTTATTACATCCAATTATTAAAGTGGCTTGAGATTTGAGTCTGTATGTTGATGTTTAACAGTCTGATAGCCTTGAGATAGAAGCTGATTTTCAGTCTCTCGGTCCCAGCTTTGATGCACTTGTATTGACCACCTTCTGGATGATAGCGGGGAGAACAGGCAGTGGCTCGGGTGGTTGTTATCCTTGACAATCTTTTTTGCCTTCCTGTGACATTGGGTGATGTATGTGTCCTGGAGTGCATGACATTTGCCCCCGGTGATGCATTGTGCAGACCACACTATCCTCTGGAGAGCCTTACAGTTGTGGGCGGAGAAGTTGCCAAACCAGGCTGTGATACAGCCCGACAGGATGCTCTCAATTGTGCATCTGGAAAGGTTTGAAAGTTTTCGGTGACAAGCAACATTTCTTCAACCTCCTGAGGGTGGACCATTTCAGTTTGTCCGTGACGTGCACGCCGAAGAACTTAAAACTTTCCACCTTCTCAACTACTGTCCCGTCAATGTGGATAGGGAGGTGATCCTTAGGCTTAGGTTTCCTGAAGTCCACGATCATCTTCTTTGTTTGTTGATGTTGTTGTTAAATTTGTCTGGGAGCAAGACGTTGGTGTCCGTGACAGGGCTGGTTATCTTTTTGTAATTTGTGATTGACTGTAGACCCTGCCACATACGTCTCATGTTTGAGTCGTTGAATTGCGACTCTACTTTGTCTCTATACTGACACTTAGCTTGTTTGATTGCCTTGCGGAGAGAATAGCTATACTGTTTGTATTCGGTCATGTTTCCAGTCACCTTGCCATGATTAAAAAAAGTGGTTTGCGCTTTCAGTTTTGCGCAAATGCTGCCATCAATCCATGGTTTCTGGAATCCGATTGGTCGGACCAGCGTTGAACAGACCTGAGCACAGGCGTTTCCTGTTTTAGTCTCTGTCTATAGGCAGGGAGCAACAAAATGGAGTCAGTCAGATTTGCCGAAAGGAGGGCAGGGGTGTGTTTTGTATGCGTCATGGAAGTTAGAGTAGCAATGATCCAGAATGCTGCCAGCTCAAGTCGCACATTCGATATGCTGATAAAATTTAGGGAGCCTTGTTTTCAGTTTAGCTTTGTTAAAAACCCCAGCTACAATAAATGCAGCCTCAGGATATGTGGTTTCCAGTTTACATAGAGTCCAATGAAGTTCTTTCAGGGCCGTTGAGGTGTATCTCCCCCCGCTTGGGGGAGATATACACCACTGTGATTATAATCGAAGAGAATTCTCTTGGTATATAATGCGGTCGGTATTTGATTGTATGGAATTCTAGGTAATGTGAACAAAAGGACTTGAGTTCCTGTATGTTGTTATGATTACACCACAAATTGTTAATCATAAGGCATACACCCCTGCCCTTCTTTTCACCAGAGATATATTTATTTCTGTTGGCGCGATGCGTGACGAAACCG